>NC_057794.1:34649037-34664944 GCF_018294505.1 Triticum aestivum
TTTTACATTTTTCCTATATGGATTTCACATTTTTAATATATGGTCAACATTTATATATATATATTATATTTTTTGAATGCTTGATTAACATTTTTCAAATACAAAAATAATATTTTTCGAAATCATGGTCAATATTTTTCCTATATATACTTTAATTTTTTTAAATTCTTGATTAACATTTTTTGAATACAAGATTAATATTTTCTAATAAATGGTCAACATTTTTTCTATGCAGATTTGAAAGTGCAGGTTATCTCCCAGGGGGAAGTGAATGGGAGATTTTTCGATATTCATCAAACTATGATGGCTTTGACGAAAATCAAAGTAATGAAATAGAAAGAGAAGAGAAACTAAATCATCACAGAGAAGTAAACAAGGCATACGAGATAGATGCAGATAAAGAGCATGCAGTCATACATACATTTAGGTATAAACAAAACGAACTGAAGAAATGAAAGGCCTCATGATGAAAGTCTTACGATCAAATTTTTCAGAATCCAGAACACACATTCTTCAAATGCTGATGTACTGAAAGTAAAGGGTTGTGGAATTTGATATCAGGATTGCTTGGAGATGACACGGTGATTTGGTAGAACAGTTCCAGTTATTATATCAATTGTACATCTAATTGAGGCGGCTTGAGATTCAACTCAGAAGAGACTTAGTCTTCACCGTATTCCTCTTGAGCTAAGTTCACTGTAGTCCTCGTCCAATCACTCGCGGTAAGTCTTCAAGGTAGATTTCCAAAACCTTCATAGACTTGTCCATCGGCACGCCACAATTTACTCTTGGGTGCTCAGAACTTGACGCCAAACCGTCTAGAGACAGTCTTCAAAGGTAACATGCATCAGATCACACATGACAATCTTTTCAGTGATGCTCAAGCACTTTGGCTCTAGCACTTGGGTTTTCTCAAAGTCGTCGAAGGATGGATTGATCTCAAATGAAAATTGTAAATCTCTCTCTTGGAGCAGTCAACCAACAAATGGTTGGGAGGGGGGCTATTTATAGCCAGGGGCCAACTTGATATGGAATGTCATAAATGCCCCTACAGACATGATCGTCGTCAGGATAAGGATCCACTCGACAGCTGGCACTCGCACATCAATGGTCGGAAATTTGAACTCTCAATTTCGTCTGGGCACTCTACTTCCTCACGGTAGGAAAGTCGCACTGTAAAAATCCTAACTCTTTAGTCGGACCAATTTCGTCAACGACCGGAAGAATTTTGTCTCTGTCGCTGAAGAACTCCACTGCACTGCAAGAGATTTTCAAGGTCTTTACTCGAAGAAATAGGTATGTTTTTGGTATGAACATCACTTCGGAAATACGCATATGTATCACCTAGACCTCCTTTAACAATACAGTGTTTTTTATGACTAAAAAAAGGCTCCCTCTGTCTCACTAGATTTTTTAGGGGTGTCTCGCTGAATTAGGGGCGCCCGATTTAGTGAACCCTACACATGCAGCTCCCAAAAGGGCCGGCCGATGCAGCGGTTGTCCTAACAAATACTTTAGCAGTTCGTTTTTTTCCTTTTCTATAAATTTCATTGAAAAGGGTGAAAAAGAATGCCTCCAAACAATTTAGAAAACATAAACAATTTTTAACACGCGGACATGTTTTGAAACTTTTGAACATTTTATGAAATGCGAACATTTTGAAAAGAGGGGAATATTTTTGAAATGCGAACGTATTCAGTTTTTAGAACATTTTTTAAATCATGTAAAAATATTTTTTAAACACTTCTCATATAATCCGAACAATTTGTAAAAATTCGATTTTTTTAAAAAAGTGATAGAAATAAAAAATAAAACACACTAGTCAAGAAAAACTAAAAAATGGATTAGAAATCTTCTAAAGGGCCCCAAAACCGTATGGTGCAGTGTGTTTGTTGTGCCAGATCGTGAGGCCTAGGTAATTTTTCCTAAGGTTTTACAATACAATTCGAGAGATAGAGCGTCAAATGAAATTGTGTCCTAAAACATGTATTCGGAAAAATGTTAAACATGTAATTCGGGAGATAGAGCGTCAAATGTTAAACATGTAAAAAAATGTTTCTGATGTACAAAGAAATGTATAACGTGTATGAAAAATTTAATCATCAAAACATGTATTTGTAAAAATGTTAATACTGTATTTAAAAAATATTAAACATGTATAAAAAATTTCAGGTGTATATGAACAGTGTACAATTTGGTATAAAAGGTATACATAAATACTTCCTCCGTCCGGAAAAACTTGTCCCTCAAATGAATGTATCTAGCACCAAGTTAGTGCTAGATACATCTATTTGAGGAACAAGCTTGGGACAAGTTTTCTCGGACGGAGGGAGTAAATATCTTTAAATATTGTTTATCTTGTATTTGAAAAATATTAAACTTGTTTAAAAATAATGTTTTGATGAATATGAAAATTTTAGAATTTCTGTTGAAAATGTAGACAGCAAGAAATGCATTTGAAAAAAATGTTAATCACATATTCAAAAAAATGTTAACATGCAAAAAAATAATGTTTCGGATTATATGAAAATTTAAAAATGTCTATTGAAAAAGTAGACATCAAGAAATGTATTTCTGAAAGATCATTAATCATTTATTTAGAAATCGCTAAACATGCTTACAAATAATGTTTGACATGTATACGAAAAATACTCATGAGTTAATCTACACTGATATACCATTAAAGTTATGTTCTTTCTTTTGTGTCATATTTACATGCCGCTTCCCGTCGCTAAAAAAATGGGCATGCATGGATCCAGCCATCGTTTTGGCAACCTGAAAAGGCCTTCAAATTAGATGTTACTGACTTTATTTCAGTCAACTATGCACATGTTTCTATTCTGTTATTGTTCTGAATTAGATGGATGATGTTCAGGTGCTTCTTTAGTTTTCATGTTGCTGGTTACTGTCCTGTTTTACATGTGTGATTAATGTGCATTGAGCTGCTGAATATCTGGCTGAAGATAGAACTAACACCGTGTTAGTTCCTAAATAATACTCGTATTTCAAGTAACTTTAATATATGAAACACAGACATGTCGCCGCTATATTTTTCCCTAAGCTAGACCAAGCAGTTTACTTCTACACAACATTTGTCCTGTTGGGAGAATGACTCAAGCTTTGAAGATTCAGTTCCACTGGTAGTAGAAGAGAGCAAAATCTGCCATACTTGTTGGCTCAGCCAAAATGGAGGTGAAATGTAGGGAATCCAGACATCATTTCTGTAAGCAGTTGAATACACAGTTTCTTGCCCTGTTCCTGGGATCATTGTATCAAGGGAGAAGTATATTTTTTGTCCCTAAACTCTTTTGAAAGTATAGAAATAGTCCCCGAATTTCAAAACCAGCAAAACTTAGTCCCTCAACTTTTCAAACCGGATTAGTTTAGTCCCTCATACCGCTTCGAGTGGTTTCAATCTGATGTGGACATGGTTTTGACCAAAAACTTGAAACGTCGCCTAGGTTTGACCGCCACGTCACACTCCATGTCATTTTTTTCAAAACGCAGTGCATGTCACCAAGGGTCCCCAGTACTCTCAGGCGCGGCGAGTTCGGATGAGAAGCCGGACAGCGTCGTCCATGACGGTCATGCGGCGGAGATGAAGCGCTCGAGCGGCCAAAGGAGCTCGGCGACCCAGGGCATGGCGTTGGCAGAAGAGTGACTTGGCCTCCCTGTTGCACGGGCCGTCGAGCTGCAGCCTGCGCCCGGTGAGACACCGCTGACCTTCTGGACAGGAGGCCTGAGCAGGAGGAGGAGCTCGAGGCGGCGAGCTCGGACGAGCCCTCCGCGGGCACCTCCACTGACGGTGTTGGCCATGCATCCGATCGTTTGTAGCGGCGTGTAAGATGCAGTCCAGGGAGCAACACATCACGCCCGTGTGTATTCTGGGCAAGATTGGATCAGCATGTTCGTTGTGTTTCGCTTGCATCTTCGGCGGGCTGAATCAATACATACATTCACATATATTCCAGTAGCTAGTCTGCACTTCGTGTTCTGTGGAAGCATCGACTGGCCGCCACACGCATGCAAAGCGGGCCAAGCACCTTAATCTCGCGCGCATGTGGAGCGCAGCTCGCGCTCCTTCCTGGAGCATGCCTGCAGGCGCCGCCGTATTTGCTCGTTGCACACACTGCCGGGCGCCGTCGACACGCACTGGCGCTCGCTGAGCATTATACCGAGCACCTTTCGTGCACATGTCCGAGTCAAAAACCACACCGCATCAGCAGAAAATCATCCTAAGCGAGGCGAGGGATTAAACTTATCCGGTTTTGAAAGTTAAGGGACTAAACTTATCCGGTTTTAAAAGTTGGAGAACTAAGTTTTGCTGGTTTTAAAGTCGAGAGACCATTGCTATACTTTCAAAAGAGTTGAAGGAAGAAAAATATACTTATCCCTTGTATCAAAGCCTTGGAACTGAAATGCTAGGTTGACCTTTCAAGGATGCAAAACCTTGAACCAATCCATGGAAAATGGTTAGCTTTGAGCCATGATACCTGGATTAGACATCTAGAACAACCAACATATTGTTCCGAAGACTTCATTATATTATACCAGTAAAGACTAGATTTCTTCTACGGACACACGTGACCTTATCCGAGTATATATCAACAAAAAAAATGGTGAAACAAAGCTTCGTTTCCCTTGCCTATCAGTGTCAGTAATAAATAAATATAGGTGTCACACTACTCTTTGTTTTCACCATTCAAACTATCCAGTTGTGATAATATAGTTCAAAAAGTAAAACAAAGTTCATGTAGTAATAAATATTACAAGGCTTGAGAATTAATAATTGACATAACTACAAGGAAAAAAGGCACAACCCATACAGCATCATCATTATATAAAATAAAAACACTGGATGGTCACAATCATTTGACAGAATGGCACTGACTGCATGGCTTCTTGATATTTAGCTTAACATTAGAGGGGACCTTCCCAATGATGTATTTTTCGATAGCCAAAACTGCTTTGTGGGCTTCTCTGATCATACGCTGTCCTGTATGAGGACTGCAATCACCAATTTCGTGGACAGTTAACCTATCAACATGTTCATAACCACCAACATATATGGGGTCCAGTTTAAGATTCTCAAGTGATGTTGCATTGTCAAGAATATGGCAAGTTAGCTCAATCATGCTCTTTGCAGAGCAAAAGCCATCGATCTTCACGTTCTTGATGCTGGCGTGGTGGTGTCCTGGCATCTTTCTGAGAAGAGAGGAATCCCCAGATACAGGATCATGCTTCATGCGAGTCTGCCATACCTGCACAGGTATAACATACATGAATTACCGGTTCCTTGTATACTCCCTCCGCCCCAAAATATAAGATTTTGGGATGGAGGAGGTATAAGATACCTTCACAAGACAGAAGAGCGACTTACAGACAATTTGAAAGTTTCCAACACAGGACAAGCATCCAGGAAAAAAGCTAGAGACAAATAATCATAAGCTGGGGAAAAGGCCCCTTCTGCAACAGAGAGACAAATCTCCAATAGCTTGAGGTGCAGGAATTTGGCAGTTACGATTGGTGTATTAAGAACCTGCATAAAAGCATGTAGATTAATTATATTCTAAGACATGATTATTACTACAACAGCAACATCAACAATGGCTAATCAAATAATAGTGCTGGTTACTCTTCAAATAATAAATATAGAGTTCAATGTACCTCGCCAGCTGAAGAAATGCCAAGAGTTTCAAGATTTGGCATAATCCGTGGAAGATTAGCACGGGCATAATAAACGAGGTTATACTCAAAGGCCCACAACAAAAAAAGGGCAGCCCCAGTGCATGTAGCTCCCGCTTGCGCAGGGTCTGGGGAAGGGTCCGACCACTTTGGGTCTATTGTACGCAGCCTTTCCCTACATTTCTGCAAGAGGCTGTTTCCAGGACTCAAAGGCCCACAACATCTCTAGGTTATTCACTCGCAATGAATCTCCAAATGGAAGTCGTACGAGAGTAGTATCAATACGAACTGTGCAAAGATTCGGAGCTTTGTTCTCTATCAGTTCCAGTGTTTTGCATCCAAACACTGTCAGGTGGTTGAACTGGTTTAGCAGGCACGGTATCTTCAGGCAAGTGATCTTATTGCATTGGCTAAGATTCAACTCCTTCAAAACAAGAGAATTGGAAAGAAGGCACCATAACTCATCACCAGTGATGTGTACCCGAGACAGATGCAGCTTTCTCAAGCAACCAAGTCCAGCCACGGGATGGAAGGCACAACCTTTGAGGTTTAGATAACTAATCGATTTTCCACTTCCATTGAATAAAAGTGAGCTTGGGAAGTTGTAGTACTTTGCATCATATACTTCAGGCAGCGAAAATACAAGTTCTTCAAGCCCTGGATTAACAGCAATCTTAAACCAACTTTTGAGGCGACTGGTGTAGATACGAGAACCACAGTACTGAAGCTTGAATGTCTTCACACCAACGCCTGTGTGTTTTTTCATAATTTCGTCAACTATTTTGGTGAACTTCAAAGCTAGTTTCTCTTCTCCAGTCCTCAGTGTTCTCTCACAGAAGGTGAGGTTTACGCCCAGTGTTTCCTGACTGAACGTGAGATTGGGGCGGCATCTCCAGGAATGTAAAAATTCACGAGACACACAGGCAGCTCAGGCAGCATCAGGCAAGGGTAGTAGGGCATGTATATGACACCAGATATCCTTAAAAAGTAAGGATGGGAGAAAAAAGTTAATTGATGGAGTAAATTACACGCCAGGCGCTCAGTGCAAAGTATTATAGCAGCGGGAAAATTAAGTATTACATCAACAAGTGTTTTCCCTTCTAACATTAGTTGCTTCCTAAAAAAAGGTCACCTGATTCCCCAACAGGGCTATTACTTATTCCTAAAAGGCACAATAGTGAAATAAATATTCTGGTGTGAACTTTGAAGCTAGCAGAAAGTGCAGAGGAAGCGGAAACTCTTCTTTGTACCTTGCAGAAATTTAGTTGAAGTAAAATGCTTCAAGAATACAGAAATATCGCACTAGTGCTCCAATTAATCAAAACTGACCGCTTTTAGGTTGAATGAGCATACTTATTGCAGTCTGAAGCTAGAAAGACAAGAGATCATTTCTTCTTTCTGAAGTACCTTAACATATAGGCTACTTAATTAGTTTGATCGAGCATACTTATTGCAGTACAAGTATTTCATTTTCAGCATTCTATCTATGCCGTACCTCTGGAAGGGCTGGCCCTGAAAATCGCATTGTTTTGGTGCCTTGAGAATAGTCGTCTTGTTCACAGGATGACCTTGTCCTTTTAGACCCTGAAGGGATCGATATACCTGCAATACATCATGCACGATGATGAATTAATTATGCAGACACTAGAAGAAAGCAACAAATTAAACTCAAGTGCATGAATTAATGAAGACACAGAAATTCTACTTTTTCCATTATGTAACTTTTGCACAATAAGACAAACGCTTAAAAAGTTGTTTCAATTAAGGAAAACATCAATTGAGCAAAGACAGTTTTGTCTAGAACATTGCAATCTCCACTGCTATCCTCACTCTCCAGTTTCATCTCACAACTCGCAGAGCCATGGGCTACCATGATGGCAGGTGGCACATCTCAAGTCTCATATGATGCTCACTATATTTGGGTCTGTTGTTTGAGGGTATATTGCTATCTCATCACAAACAACAATAGACAATCAATACTTTATCAGCAAATGAGTTAACAAATGCAAGATGGGATTCAAAAGTAGCTGGGCTGGAGAACTAGCAGACTGAAACACTCCCTGATGACAAAGACACCTTTTGAAATTGTCTTTGCTACTTGTACTTTTTTGTTGTCTTGGGCGGGTATATCCGAAAAGCTGGTGTTTCAACTGCGCTGAAGTCTAACACAATCAACATTAAGAAGATCTGTGGTGAGGTGCGGAACAATGCTAAATCTGCAATCTGATTATTCCAAGGTCTACTCATAGTAGCCGGAAACGGGGAACGGTAGGCCGTCCCTCGATCCCGATTCATCGACCCGGAATCGGATTCGGGAACGAGGTCGGATTCGGTACGATTCGATGAAGATTCGGCGTCCCCGCAGCCTGCTCCTCGATTCAGGTTCGAGGATCCAACATCCAAAACGCGAGGCATAATTTACTCACGCCGTCGTTTCTTTTTTCAAGGACTCCTCGTTCTTCCTCCAGTCCATTAATTGCAAGGGATCCGTTAACAGCAAGAAATGCTGACCATCAGGGAGTCGTCGTTCTTTAGGAACTGCGTTCCTCGACTCATGGTACCGTACCGGGTTCATCGTACCCAAACGGATTGGATCGCGTCCCCGCTATAAAAAAATCGTTCGAGAGATGTATACCCTCGTTGTACCCTATTTTTTTCAGCCACCGACTCTCGTCCCTCGTTCCTGTTCCTCGTTCCCACCGTACCGGAAACATGGCAACTATGGGTCTACTCACTCCCTAGTTTCATCTCCAAACTCGCAGAGTCATGGGCTACCATGATGGCAGGTGGCACCTCTCAAGTCTCATATATGATGCTCAGTTGCTCACTATATTTGGGTCTGTTGTTTGAGGGTATAATTGCTATCTCATCACAAACAACAATCAACGATCAATACTTTTATGACAAATCGACTAAAAATCAGATCTAACATCGTGTGGGATAAGATAACAAAAGAAAGAGCTTATTTTATCCCGTATTTTAGACTCCATGATGAAACGGCGATAGAGTAGTGTACCTGGTGTGGGTTTTGCCGGCTTACTACTGCCGGCCTGGATTTGCTGGCGACGCTTCTTCATGGCGATGATGAGCTCGGCTAGTCCCATTGTGCGGTCGCAGAGAATCAGGGATACTTCGTTCTCGCAGCCTCCTTCTCTCTCTCTCGCTCGATCGCTCAAAGTCCAGTTTGGATTTCAAACCAAACAACGCGAGGCGCGAGGATTGTGTGGCGCGGGGAGCGAGGGTCAGGACAGGGCAGGACTCCGCCGCGGGGAGAGAGACGGGCAGGAGGGGGGCACGAGCGCAGTGGGAGAACCCTACCTAAGCAACGGAGATGGGCCTGCTGCTGTTGCTCTCGCTCGATTGGCCCATACGTTGTTTGGGAGTCCAAGGCGCCAAATGGAGGGACCTCCTATTTACCGCGCTACGCGCTGGCGAACCAACGCGCACCACCCTACCCCGCGTGTCCTTCTGGACCGGCCTATGTGCGGGGAGGGACTCCCCTGTTTTATTTATGTATTTGTTCCAAAAAATATATATGTATTTGTTTCCTTTTTGTTTTTCCTCTTTCTTTTTGTTTTCTTCTTCTTTAAAGTATTATGGGATTTCAAAAAAGTTCCAAAATTTTAAAATGTGACGACTGAAAAAATGCTAAAAAATTCTTAAAATGTTCGACGATTCAGAAAGATGTTATGATTTTGAAAACGAATGTTCGGGGAATCAAAAAATGTCCATGATTATGAAAAGTCATTCACGTATTATATTTTGTGTGAATTTGAACAAACGTTAACAAAATCTAAAAATATTTATGAATTTCAAAAAAATATAATCGATTCAAGAAATACCCGATGATTCAAAAAATGTCCATGAATTTGAAAAAGATCATGCATTTCACAAAAATTGTTGTAAAAAAAGTTCATGAATTTCAAACAATGTTGGGCGATTCAAAAAAATGTCGCCTGATTCAAAAAATGTTCACGATTTTCAAAATATATTGTCAATTCAAAAATATTTCCACAAACTTGTATAAATTTTATGCAAACTTGTATAAATTTCCACAAAATATTTTCCCCTCTCGCGTGGCTGCTGACTTTGCCGCTCCTCATTTTCAGTTGTTTCCTCTCGACCCCGTCGGTCTGACAACGTTTGCCATGGTGAGACGGCGATGGTGATCGCAAGGCCGTGGTGGCGCGTGTTGGTGGGCGGCAAGTTTGGACGGATCGTCCGGCGCTGTGCGTGTTTGGCGGATGGCAAAAATCCTTGTCGGCTTGGCCGGCACCGACTCAATGATGCCCATGAGTGCCACCGTTCCTTCTTGAAGGGCATCAAGTATTCCCCTTCCCCATACCCCTCCACGCATCGGGAGAAACCCTAGGACCAATCCGGGCAGCAGCGTCGTCGTCGCCGCCGTGTTCCTTCTTGAAGGTGTTGCTTGGTATTCGGTGGTTCGAAGTGCTAGGAGCGTGGTGGGAATTATCCGAATGGCGCAACGGTTGCGGATCATCATTGTTTTCGTCTATCCAATGTTGTTGACATTAGTTTCTTTCTTCTTTCTCTTTTTGTTTCATTTGGGCGTGCTTGTGTTGTTTGCCCCAGCAATGATCTCACACTTGTATCAGGTGGTTGCTATATTAATATAGCGGGGCAAAAGCCTATTTCGAGAGGTCTCTAGTTTTTATTTGAAACTACTTCATAGCCGCTCCCTGCATTCTTGAAAAGTGGCTTTGTTTATTGCCACGCGGCTCGAATATGGTCTTCAGAAACGCTGGCCACTGAGGATAGATACCATCGGCAAGATAGTACCCCATGTTGTAGTCTCGGTCGTTGACGGTGTAGTTGCAGGGCGACGATTCCCCATTGCAAAGCCTCCTGAACACCGGACATCGTTGAAGCACGTTGATGTCGTTGTGAGAACTGGGCATTCCAAAGAAAGCATGCCAAATACATAAGTCATGTGATGCAACCGCTTCTAGTATGATGGTGGCCTCTCTGGTGTGACCTTGATACATTCCCTCCAGACCTTTGGGGCAGTTTTTCCATTGCCAATGCATGCAATCAATTGATCTGAGCATTCCTGGAAACCCCCTTGCCTTTCCAATAGCCAACAACCTCTCCATGTCCTACGCATTTGGTTCTTTGAGATACTCCGGTCCAAACACCTCAATCACGGCGCGAGCAAATTTGGCAGTAGTCTTGAGGCACGTGCTCTCCCCCATCCCGACCATCTCACCAAAGGCGTCTGCAGCAGTACCAAGTGCAAGCATCCACAGAGCAGCCGTGCACTTCTGCTTGTCCGAGAAAGAGAGTTGGCTGCAGCAATCCCTTCTCAGCTTGAAGTAGTTGTCATGTGCCTCCACTCCATCCATAATGCGCAAAAACAATGGTTTCCGCATGCGAAAATGGCGACGAAACCATGGATCATCCAGGAAAGCAGGCGTGGGAGCAAAATAGTCATTATGTAGTAGCTTTGCTCCAGACACCCTGTCCCGGTTGATCACTCTTCTCCCTTTGATTGAGTCTTTGAAGTTGAGAATATGCTCCACTTGCCGGTCCATTTCCTATTGAATGCTCATGAGCATGATCATGTCCACTTCTTTGTCCGAATCTGATGAATCGAAGAACTCATCTTGAATCATTTGGTCAAGCTCTGTCGGTCCATACTCCTTGTCCGACGAAGCATCAGAATCTACCATTTACCTAACAAAATCACAATAATTCGGGTCAGTCAATGTGTCGAACACATCAAGCGCAAGGCGGAGCCGGAGAGTTGCTGGACATACCACGGCGGCGTCCTGGCCATCGATAATGTCCCCCGCGGCGAGGACGGGAGCGCTCTTCCGGAGCTGGGGTCGGAGAGCCTGGGAACGGCTACGGAGCGGGCACGATGGCGGAGCTGCGAGCCGGACGTCACGGAGGAGGAAGAAGAGATGAGAGAGCAAATGGATCTGGCAGCTCAGGGGGGATTTGGTGCAATTTGGGGTGAGGTCGGCTTGTCGGGTCCGACATGGCGGGCATGCCTGGGCACGCCAGGGTGCTCCCATATCTGCCCCATATTTGGGCTGGATATGGGGGGTGTAACACCCTCGATGCGGCTATATCTCCCACGTGTCGGAGCACGACTTAGAGGCATAACCGCATTGAAGGCAATGTCGCAAGATGGGTAATCTTTACACATCCCGTGTACTGAATAAGAAAGAGGTACAGAGTTGGCTTACAATCGCCACTTCACATAATACATGAATAAAGCATTACATCATCCAGATACAATCAAGGTCCGACTACGGAACCAAAATAAAAGAAGACCACCCCTAATGCTACAGATTCCCGATCGCCCCAACTGGTCTCCACTACTGATCAACTGGAAATGGAACAACACAACGAACACGATCTTCCTCGAGCTCCTCCTTGAGCTTGGTTGCATCACTTGCACGGTTTCATCGGCACCTACAAACTGGGTTTGGAAGTAATTTGTGAGTCATGGAGACTCAGCAATCTCACACCCTCGCGATCAAGAATATTTAAGCTTATGGGTAGGGAAAAGGTATGAGGTGGAGCTGCAGCAAGCACTAGCATATATGGTGGCTAACATACGCAAATGAGAGCGAGGAGAGAAGGCAAAGCACGGTCGTGAACTAGAAGTTATCAAGAAGTGGTCCTAAAGTACTTACGTTCAAGCATAACTCCAACACCGTGTTCACTTCCCGGACTCCGCCGGAAAGAGACCATCACGGCTACACACGCGGTTGATGCATTTAATTAAGATAACTTTCAGGTTTTCTACAACCGGACATTAACAAATTCCCATCTGCCCATAACCGCGGGCACGGCTTTCGAAAGTTCAAAAACCCTACATGGGTGTCCCAACTTAGCCCATCACAAGCTCTCACGGTCAACAAAGGATATTCCTTCTCCCAGGACGGCCCGATCAGACTCGGAATCCCGGCTACAAGACATTTCAACAATGGTAAAACAAGACCAGCAAAGCCACCCGGATGTGCCGACAAATCCCGATAGGAGCTGCACATATCTCGTTCTCAGGGCACACCAGATTGTCCAAACTTCCGATAGGCCAACCCAGAGTTGCCCCTGGTGGCCACCGGCGGCTAACAAGTTGGACCAACACTTAGAGGAGCACTGGCCAGGGGGGTTAAAATAAAGATGACCCTTGGGTTGGCCGACCCAAGGGAAAAAGAGGCTAGGTGGCAAATGGTAAAACCAAGGTTGGGCCTTGCTGGAGGAGTTTTATTCAAGGTGAACTGTCAATTGGTTCCCATTTAACCCAACCGTGTAAGGAACGCAAAATCAAGGAACATAACACCGGTATGACGGAAACTAGAGCGGCAAGAGTGGAACAAAACACCAGGCATAAGGCTGAACCTTCCACCCTTTACCAAGTATATAGATGCATTAATTAACATAAGAGATATTGTGATATCCCAACAAATATCGATGTTCCAACAAGGAACAAACTCCCATCTTCACCTGCAACTAGCAACGCTATAAGAGGGGCTGAGCAAAGCGGTAACATAGCAAAACAACGGTTTGCTAGGACAAGGTGGGTTAGAGGCTTGGATTAGCAATATGGGAGGCATGATAAAGCAAGTGGTAGGTATCGTAGCAAAGGAATAGCAATAGAGCGGACAACTAGTAGGCAAAGATAGAAGTGATTTCGAGGGTATGGTCATCTTGCCTGCAAAGTTCTCTGAGAAGACGAAAGCTTGATCCCCGTAAACATACTCAACGGGTTCCTCGAACACGAACTCATCTCCCGGCTCTACCCAAGACAAGAACACAAGCAAAGGAAACAACAATCAACCACGATGCAATGCGCAAGCAACATGATGCAAAACATGGCATGATATGCGGGATGTGATATGCAATGCATATGCGTGCTTCGGAAGTAAAAGACTGAACCTGGCCTCAACTTGGAAAAACCAAGAGTGCCGCTGGAAAGATGAGTTGATTTCGGTCGAAATCAATATAAAGATCACCGAAATCGGATGCACGGTTTGGAAATGGCAAGCAAAACAAATATGGCACCGAACTGCGGTTAACAGCACGAGGCCATCTAAATGCATCAAGAACAATAAGCTACTGCACTCTAACATAGCAACAAAGCACATGGCAGTGATCCACTCAATATGCTTGACAAAAGATGAACACTGAGCTATGGCTAAATCACACAATAGCAGGTTCAAACAAGCATGGCAAAAGGGCAAAAGATATCAGGTTATAGACTTAGTGAAATTAACAACATGTCAGGAATTTAACATTAGGAAGCAAAGTTTAGAGCAAGATAACTACATGCTACAGGAACATATCATGGCAAAGCAAGGAATGGCATGAAGCTACTCAAAGCATACAACAAAAGTCCCTTACTGACCATAAGCCAAAAGGGATCAGAAAATACAATGGCAACCATGTGAACATAGCAATTATCATTAACAGATTCAGACTTAGTAGAAAACTGGAACATGGCAAAACAGATATTAAGTAGGCATGTTTACGAGCTCGATGCACTCACCACAAGACATTGCATGACAAACTAAGCATACACCCAGTAAGTAGACATGGCATAGAAGCTAAGCATGGCAAGAACAACAACATAGCATGCATGGATCAACTACAACAAGCTCGGCAAAAATGCTTAACATGTAAACAGTCTGCCAGGAACATTTTCTAGCAAAAGTAGAGCAAGATCTAGTCATGCTAGGGTGCTCCATAATTGCAAATAAAGACATGGATGGAAAGAGCACAACAATATCTACAAAACATCCTTACTGATCATGCTCAAAAGAGGCATGGATCACTCTGTAGCAACAAGAATACATGGCATAAAAATATTGACAGGACACGGACTTAGAAGATTTCTAAGTCCCTGAAATCAGCAACATTACGAGAGCTACTTTGCATGCTTGTGCTAGTCACCACAAACATCACAAAAATACATGGCATACACTCTTGTAAAGATGGCCTGGCATACTTCAAAACACATGTAGGGCTCAAGTTCATAGGAGGTACACATCAATCATGGCAAAAATGACAAATGTCCAATTACTGATAAGAATCTGAAACTAACATCACATAGCACTCTTGCAACAGCATTTAGGACAGCAAGATGAGCTCAAATGAACATGATGCAATAAGATGAAATGAAGTGCTTGTCGAGACGAACAATTTGATATGCTACACGTCCAAAACAGAGCCACGGGTGCAAAGTTATGATGCGATGAAAAATGCAAAAATCACTGGGAATTAGGGCAAAAGTCAACCCGAGATCCAGATCCAGATCGGCGCGGAAGTCAAGGTTCGCCGGAATCACTGTTAAACACGGTGGCCGAAGCGGGAGTCGCCGGAGAGGGGCGGATCCGGCCGACCGAGGAGGAGGGAGAGGTCGCCGGACGGCGAGGTGGCAGGATTGCGTTGGCGAGAGGTGGCGGAGGACGGCGCCGGCGGGCGGTGGCGGCAGACGGCGTCAGAGCAGATCGGCGGCGCGACGCCGAGCGGAGAGGCGGCGAGCTCCGGGCGGTCGCCAGTGCGGTGGCGCGCGTAGATGGGCAACGGGGCAGGCGCGGTGGGGCGCGGCCCGGTTGGTCGGCGGAGAGGGCCCACCCTGGGCCGGGACGGGCCGGCGTGTAACACCCCGAGGATCATGCTACAGTAATCCACCATGATGATGCTAAGCTACTATGATTTGCAATGATAATCATGTTGGGATAATATCTCATTTCAAATTCCTCTTTGAAAACAATTCAAATTCACAAAGCAAAATGAGTTTCCTCAAAACTTGCTAGAAAAATGTCCGCCATTTGACAACTATTCCATAACATTTATTTGTTAAGGAATACAACATCACTCTTGTGCAAAGATGAGCATTAGCAATCATAGAAGCATCATTTCAGCATTTTTAAATGCTATCCTATTTATGAAAAATTCAAATGAATTCCAAAATTGCACAAACTTTTTGTGGCACTGACGAATATTTCATAGTATTTATGTGGCCCAGCTCCACATTTATACAAGGTCATTTGGTGGCTTGATTTATTGCAAAACTGTTGCTGGTAAAATAAAACAGAAACAGAAAATACAAAAGCTTTTAAAAGAAAAAATAAAAAGACCCCCCCTCACTGGGCCTTAGGCCGAAGTGGTCGGCCCAATTAGCCAGCCCAGATGGCCCAGCCCCCACTCCCGGTCGTCTCCCTCCCCACTGTTCCAACGACCGGGG
>NC_057794.1:34665199-34681050 GCF_018294505.1 Triticum aestivum
TAAGGCCGCCCCGACGCCTCGGCCCCCTCGCCTCCCACTCGCCCACCTGCCACTCCCCTTTCCCTCGTCGCTCGCTCTCCCCTCTGTTCTACACCTCGCCAAACGCAGCCGTCTCCGCGCCACTCCGGTCACGCGGCCACCGCCGTTCCCGCGCCTCCTCTTGGTGACCAGAAGCTCCGCCGACGACCGGTACTCCCTCTCCGACCACGAGCTCGAGCTCGGCGCCACCTCACCGACCGGATCGACGCCGCCTTCCCCGTTCGGTCGTCGCCATCTTCCTCCACTCCGGCTAGCTCTGCTGCTCCTAATCCATTCACCGGCCTCCATGAGCCGCTCGGTGAGCCTCCGCGTTGCTCCCCTCCCTCTCTTTCACGTTCTAGCGTGCTCGGCCGTCGTCCCCGTGATTCTGGGCTCCGCCGTCCGCCATGGCCGGCGAGCTCGTTGCTGCCGTGCCCCGTAGCTTCTTCTATTGATGCGTACGTGCTTGTTGCGTTGCGTAGCACCTCCCGCGCCCGTTAGTTCACGCTTAGCGCGCTGCTGCTGCCGTTGAGTCGAACGCCCGAAAACCACCGCCACCTCCACTCGTCGCCGGCGATGTTCCGGCCATCCCCTAGCCCAACCAGCAGCGCCATCGCGCGTGGGACGTCGAGCCGCGTCGAACGCGCCTAGACACGCGTCCGAAGACCCACCGTGGCGGAACCCGAGACTCGACGGCACCCTCCGCCGCGTTTTGGCTCGCCGGAGCCAACTCCGGTGCCGGCGCTGACCTGGCACCGGCAGGGCCCGCCTCTGGGTCGCTGCCCGTGGGCCCCCTGGACTCAGTTGACCATGTTAACCGTGGTCAACTATGCTGACTAGGCACTCAGTGCCACTGACACGCGGGTCCCACCGCATATTTAACCTAATTAAAACATTTAATAACTAAAACAAATTTGTTTAGTTAATTAGACACTGACAGGTGGGTCCCACATGTCAGGTTTGACCTGTATAGCCGTTGTTGACTTGCTGATGTTAGCATGGCGTCATGCTGATGTCATATTCCTTTTCTGTTAATTTAGTACTTCCAGAAAATGGTTTAATCTTTAGAAATTCATATAAAATAAACCATAGCTCGGATCGGAAAACTTTGTACATGAAAGTTGCTCAGAACAAAGAGACGAATCCGAATACGCGATATGTTTACCTGTCAGATGCCTCTAACTATCTGAACCTGAAACATCCCCCTCCGGTCAGCTGTCTGACACAGATCCGGAACCGGGAAAACATTCCCGGTTGAATTCCCCCTTCACCTATCTCGTGTAGCCATACGTTAGGTCACACCCGGCACAACATATTGCCATGTTATGCTTAGTGATGCATCTGTTTGCTCTGTATTTACTGTTTCTTCCCCCTCTTCTCTCCGGTAGACCCCGAGACCGCTGCTGATGCCCCTGTGATCGACTACGTCGACAATGACCCCTCCTTGCCAGAGCAACCAGGCAAGCAAACCCCCCTTGAGCATTCCGACATCGCCTATTTCTTTCCCTCTCATGCTTGCATTAGAACTGCTACTGCTTTCTGTATGATCCTACTCTGATGCATAGCCTGTTGTTGTTACCTGCTTTCATACCTTATCTGCTTATCCTAAACTGCTTAGTATAGGTTGGTTAGTGATACATCAGTGACCCCCACCTTGTCCCTGTTGCCCCCGCTTCATCATCGAAGACCCGATCAACGGGATCGAAGACCAGGCCCCGACACCGCACATCACTTTCCTCTTAGTTGCTCGACACTACTGGGTTACTATCGAGTGCCGAGGGTGAGACCTCTTCAGCACTTCTGTTGTTAACCTGTAGTGTAGCTATTCGGTCGTGGTCATCGAGGGTGATTTCCTCCTTAACCACTTCCGATACGGCTCTGTCGTGCAACCCCTCAAGTGTGAACCTCGAGGGTGGATCCTCTTACGTTCACCTTGATGATTACATCAAGTGGAATTCACCGGGGGTGATTCCTCGGGTTTTCCCCTTAATGTTTGGACACACGGGTACTTGGACTTTACCCCTGTTACTTGGAAAGACGGGTCGACCCTGAGGGGTACCCGCGCGAGCTTAATTGCGAGTGATGTGGAGACGGGTTGACCTGGAAGGTGCCCGCTGTTAGAGAACGTAGCAGAAATTCAAAATTTTCTACGCATCACCAAGATCAATCTATGGAGTAATGTAGCAACGAGGGGAAGGAGAGTGCATCTACATACCCGTGTAGATCGCTAAGCGGAAGCGTTCAAGTGAACGGGGTTGATGGAGTCGTACTCGTCGTGATCCAAATCACCGATGATCCTAGTGCCGAACGGACGGCACCTCCGCGTTCAACACACGTACAGCCCGGTGACGTCTCCTACGCCTTGACCCAGCAAGGGGAGAAGGAGAGGTTGGGGAAGACTCCATCTAGCAGCAGCACGATGGCGTGGTGGTGGTGGAGGAGCGCGGGACTCCAGCAGGGCTTCGCCAAGCACTACGAGAGACGAGGAGGGAGAGGGGTAGGGCTGCGCCAACAGGGGAAGGACCTCATCTGTTGGGCTGCCCCTTTGCCTCCACTATATATAGGGGAAGAGGGAGGGCTGCGCCCCCACCTAGGGTTTCCTCCCTAGGGGTGGCGGCAGCCCTAGATCCCCATCTGGGGTGGCGGCCAAGTGGGGGGGAGAGGGAGGCGCACCAGGCATGGGCCTTAGGGCCCATCTGCCCTTAGGGTTTGCCCCCTCTTCCCCTTAGGCGCATGGGCCTTGGTGGGGAGGCGCCCCGACCCACCTAGGGGCTGGTCCCTTCTCACACTTGGCCCATGTATGCCTCCGGGGCCTGTGGCCCCTCTCGGTGGACCCCCGGACCCCTCCGGTGGTCCCGGTACACTACCGGTGATGCCCGGAACAATTCCGGTGGCCAAAACCATACTTCCTATATATCAATCTTTACCTCCGGACCATTCTGGAACTCCTCGTGACATCCGGGATCTCATCCGGGACTCCGAACAACATCGGTAACCGCATACATACTTTCCCTATAACCCTAGCGTCATCGAACCTTAAGTGTGTAGACCCTACGGGTTCGGGAGTCATGCAGACATGACCGAGACAACTCTCCGGTCAATAACCAACAGCGGGATTTGGATACCCATGTTGGATCCCACATGCTCCACGATGATCTCATCGGATGAACCACGATGTCAAGGACTTAATCAATCCCGTATACAATTCCCTTTGTCTAGCGGTACGATACTTGCCCGAGATTCGATCGTCGGTATCCTGATACCTTGTTCAATCTCGTTACCGGCAAGTCTCTTTACTCGTTCCGTAACACATCATCCCGTGATCAACTCCTTGATCACATTGTGCACATTATGATGATGTCCTACCGAGTGGGCCCAGAGATACCTCTCCGTTTACACGGAGTGACAAATCCCAGTCTCGATTCGTGCCACCCCAACAGACACTTTTGGAGATACCTGTAGTGTACCTTTATAGCCACCCAATTACGTTGTGACGTTTGGAACTCCCAAAGCACTCCTACGGTATCCGGGAGTTGCACAATCTCATGGTCTAAGGAAATGATACTTGACATTAGAAAAGCTTTAGCAAACGAACTACACGATCTTTGTGCTAGGATTAGGATTGGGTCTTGTCCATCACATCATTCTCCTAATGATGTGATCCCGTTATCAATGACATCCAATGTCCATGGTCAGGAAACCATAACCATCTATTGATCAACAAGCTAGTCAACTAGAGGCTTACTAGGGACATGGTGTTGTCTATGTATCCACACATGTATCTGAGTTCCCTATCAATACAATTCTAGCATGGATAATAAACGATTATCATGAACAAGGAAATATAATAATAACCAATTTATTATTGCCTCTAGGGCATATTTCCAACAGTCTCCCACTTGCACTAGAGTCAATAATCTAGTTCACATCGCCATGTGATTAACACTCATAGGTCACATCGCCATGTGACCAACATCCAAGAGTCTACTAGACTCAATGATCTAGTTCACATCACTATGTGATAAATACTCAAAGAGTTCTGGGTTTGACCATGTTATGCTTGTGAGAGAGGTTGTAGTCAACGGGTCTTGCCATATTTAAATCCCTATGTATTTCGCAAAACTTTATGTCATATCGTAGATGCTGCTACCACGTTCCACCTGGAGCTATTCCAAATTGTTGCTCCATTATACGTATCCGGTATCTCTACTCAGAGCTATCCGGATAGGTGTTAAGCTTGCATCGACGTAACTCTTTACGTCAAACTCTTTATCACCTCCATAACCAAGAAATATTTCCTTATTCTTCTAAAGATAATTTTGACCGCTATCTGGTGATCCAGTCCTAGATCACCTTTGTACCCTCTTGCCAGACATGTGTCAAGGCACACATCAGGTGCGGTACTCAGCATGGCATACCGTATAGAGCCTATGACAAGAGCATAGGGAACGACCTTCGTCCTTCCTCTTTCTTCTGCCGTGGTTAATCTTCGAGTCTTACTCAACTTCACACCTTACAACTCAGGTAAGAACCCCTTCTTTGACTGATCTATTTTGAACTCCTTCAAAAACATGTCAAGGTGTGCGTTCTTTGAAAGTATCATCAGGCGTCTTGATCTATCTCTATAGATCTTGATGCCCAATTTGTAAGCAGCTTTATCCAGGTCTTCCTTTGAAAATCACTCTTCAAACAACCATTTATGCTTTCCAGAAATTCTACATTATTTCGGATCAACAATATGTCATCCACATATACTTATCAGAAATGTTGTAGTGCTCCCACTCACTTTCTTGTAAATACAAGTTTCTAGCAAACATTGTATAAACCTAAAAGCTTTGATCACTCCATCAAAACATATATTCCGATTCCGAGATGCTTGCTCTAGTCCATAGAAGGATTGCTGGAGCCAGCATACCTTTTAGCATCCTTAGGATCGACAAAACCTTTTATTATATCACATACAACTTTTCTTACGAAAACTTGGTAAGAAAACTTGTTTTGACATCCATCTGTAAGATTTCATAATCGAAAAATACAGCTAATGCTAACATGATTCCAACGGACTTAAGCATCGCTACGGGTGAGCGTAGTCAACTCCTTGAACTTGTGAAAAGACTCTTTCCCACAAGTCGAGCTTCATAGACGGTAACATTACCGCCCACGTCCGTCTTCTTCTTAAAGATCCATTTATCTCAATGGCTTGCCGATCAACAGGCAAGTCCACCAAAGTCCATACTTTGTTCTGATATATGGACCCTATCTCGGATTTCATGGCTTCTAACCATTTGTCAGAATACGGGCCCACCATCGCTTCTCCATAGCTCGTAGGTTCATTGTTGTCCAACGACATGATATCTGAGACAGGATTACCGTACCACTCAGGAGTAGTACATATCCTTGTCGACCTACGAGGTTCGATAGCAACTTGATCCGAAGCTTCATGATCACTATCATTAACTTCCTATACAACAGACATAGGCTCCACAGAAAACATCTTTCTATGTTGCATCACTCTCTGGTTGAAGTAGAGGTTCGACAACCTCATCAAGTTCTATCTTCCTCCCACTCAATTCTTTCGTGAGAAACTCCTTCTCGAGAAAGGACCCGTTCTTAGCGACAAACAATTTGCCCTCGGATCTGAGATAGAAGGTATACCCAACTGTCACCCTTGGGTATCCTATGAAGATGTGTTTGTCCGCTTTGGGTTCGAGCTTCTCCGGCTGAAGCCCTAAGCATCGCATCCCCAAACATTAAGAAACAACAACTTTGGTTTCTTACCAAACCAATGTTCATATGATGTCGTCTCAACGGACTTAGATGGTGTCCTATCTAAAGTGAATGCAGCTGTCTCTAACGTATAACCTCAAAATGAAAACGGTAGATCGGTAAGAGACATCATAGATCGCACCATATCTCATAAGGTTCGATTACGACGTACGGATACACCATTACCTTGTGGTGTTCCAGGTGGCTTCAACTGTGAAACAATTCCACAATGTCTTAAGTGATTGCCAAACTCATAACTCAGAAAATCCCCTTTTGATCAGATTGTAGGAACATGATCTTATTGTTATGATGATTCTTAACTTCACTCTAAAATCGCTTGAACTTTTCAAACGTTTTAGACTTGTGCTTCATTAAGTAGATATACCTATATCTACCCAAATTGTCAGTGAAGATGAGAAAATAGCGATATCCACCGCACGCTTCAATTCTCATTGGATCACACGCATCAGCATGCATGATTTCCAACAAGTCACTTGCCTGTTTCATTGTACCTTAAAACGGGGTCTTAGTCATCCTGCCTATGGGCATGGCTCGCATGTGTTAACCGATTCAAAATCAAGTGACTCCAAACATCCATCGACATGGAGTTTCTTCATGCATATTACGCCAATATGACCTAAGCGGCAGTGCCACGAGAAAGTGGTACTATCATTATTAACTCTACATCTTTTGGCGTGAACATGTGTATCACCACGACCGAGATTCAATGAACCATTCACATAGGGTGCATGACCATGAAAGGTATCATTCATGTAAACAGAATAACCATTATTCTCTAACTCAAATGAATGACCGTATTGCAATGAACATGATCTAATCATATTCATGCTCAACGTAGACACCTGATAACATTCATCTAGGTTCAATACTAATCCTGAAGGCAGATGGAGCGTGCGATGGTGATCTCATCAACTTTGGAAACACTTCCAACACACATCGTCACCTCGCCCTCAGCCAGTCTCCGTTTAGTCCGTAGCTTTTGCTTCAAGTCACCAATAATAGTAACTGAACCGGTATCCAATACCCATGTGCTACCAGGAGTACTAGTGAGGTACACATTAATGACACGTATAAATTTTGTTTAAGTTGCCAGCCTTCTTATCTACCATGCATTTGGGGTAATCCCGCTACCAGTGACCGTTCCCTTTACAATAGAAGCACTTAGTCTCGGGTTTGGGTTCAACCTTGGGTTCCTTCACTGGAGCGGCAACTGGTTTGCCATCCACGAAGTTTCCCTTCTAGCCCTTGCCCTTCTTGAAACCAGTGGTCTTGTTAAACCATCAACACTTGATGCTCCTTCTTGATTTCTACCTTTTGCGGTCTTCAGCACCGCGAATAGCTCCGGGATCAACTCCATCCCTTGCATGTCATAGTTCATCACGAAGATCTAGTAGCTTAGTGATAGTGGCTAGAGAACTCTATCAATCACTATCTTATCTGGAAGTTTAACTCCCACTTGATTTAAGTGATTGTAGCACCCAGACATTCTGAGCACATGCTCACTAGCTGAGCTATTCTCCTCCATCTTGTTGGCAAAAGAACTTGTCAGAGGTCTCACACCTCTCAACACGGGCATGAGCCTGAAATCCCAATTTCAGCTCTTGGAACATCTCATATGTTCTATGGCGTTCAAAACGTCATTGGAATCCCGATTCTAAGCCGTAAAGTATGGTGCACTAAACTATCAAGCAGTCATCAGGATGTGTCTGTCAGGTGTTCACAACAT
Source organism: Triticum aestivum (assembly GCF_018294505.1). Classification (NCBI taxonomy): domain Eukaryota; kingdom Viridiplantae; phylum Streptophyta; class Magnoliopsida; order Poales; family Poaceae; genus Triticum; species Triticum aestivum. The sequence goes on from NC_057794.1 coordinate 34,672,731, forward strand.
CCACAGACGATGTTGTAGGGGTTTGCACATAGAGCGGTGCATCAAAGACGTAAGCCTTCTGTGTAGCAGTGAGGACACTCCTCGGACTACGGACCTAGTCCGCATCATTGTTTACAATATCTTTCAACTTAATCAGTCTCTAGGAACGTATTGAAACAGGGAGCTACAACGTGAGCTATTTATCTACAACATATTTGCGAAGACAATTTAGACTATGTTCATGATAATTGAGTTCATCTAATCAAATTATTTAATGAACTCCCACTCAGATAGACATCCCTCTAGTCATCTAAGTGAAACATGATCCGAGTCAACTAGGCCGTGTCTGATCATCACGTGAGACGGACTAGTCAACATCGGTGAACATCTCTATGTTGATCGTATCTTCTATACGACTCATGCTCGACCTTTCGGTCTTCCGTGTTCTGAGGCCATGTCTGTACATGCTAGGCTCGTCAAGTCAACCTAAGTGTATTGCGTGTGTAAATCTGGCTTACACCCGTTGTATTCGAACGTTAGAATCTATCACACCCGATCATCACGTGGTGCTTCGAAACAACGAACCTTCGCAACGGTGCACAGTTAGGGGAAACACTTTTCTTGAAATTTTAGTGAGGGATCATCTTATTTAAGCTACCGTTGTTCTAAGCAAATAAGATGTAAAACATGATAAACATCACATGCAATCAAATAGTGACATGATATGGCCAATATCATTTGCTCCTTTTGATCTCCATCTTCGGGGCTCCATGATCATCATTGTCACCGGCATGACACCATGATCTCCATCATCATGATCTCCATCATCGTGTCTTCTAGAAGTTGTCTCGTCATCTATTACTTCTACTACTATGGCTAACGCTTTATCAATAAAGTAAAGTAATTACATGACGTTTATGTTGACACACAGGTCATAAATAAATTAAGACAACTCCTATGGCTCCTGCCGGTTGTCATACTCATCGACATGCAAGTCGTGATTCCTATTACAAGAACATGATCAATCTCATACATCACATATATCATTCATCACATCCTTTTGGCCATATCACATCACAAGGCATATGCTGCAAAAACAAGTTAGACGTCCTCTAATTGTTGTTGCAAGTTTTTACGTGGCTGCTATAGGTTTCTAGCAAGAACGTTTCTTACCTACGCGAAAACCACAACATGATATGCCAATTTCTATTTACCCTTCATAAGGACCCTTTTCATCGAATCTGATCCGACTAAAGTGGGAGAGACAGACACCCGCTAGCCACCTTATGCAACTAGTGCATGTCAGTCGGTGGAACCAGTCTCACGTAAACATACGTGCAAGGTCGGTCCGAGCCACTTCATCCCATGATGCCGCCGAATCAAGATAAGACTAGTAACGGCAAGTAAATTGACAATATCGACGCCCACAACTACTTTGTGTTCTACTCGTGCATAGAAACTACGCATAGACCTAGCTCATGGTGCCACTGTTTGTTGAACATAGCAGAAATTCAAAATTTTCTACGCATCACCAAGATCAATCTATGGAGTAATCTAGCAACGAGGGGAAGGAGAGTGCATCTACATACCCTTGTAGATCCATAAGTGGGAGCGTTCAAGTGAACGGGGTTGATGGAGTCATACTCGTTGTGATCCAAATCACCGATGATCCTAGTGCCGAACGGACGGCACCTCTGCGTTCAACACACGTACAGCCCGGTGACGTATCCTACGCGTTGATCCAGCAAGGGGAGAAGAAGAGGTTGGGGAAGACTCCATCTAGCAGCAGCACGACAGCGTGATGGTGGTGGAGGAGCGCGGGACTCTAGCAGGGCTTCACCAAGCACTATGAGAGACGAGGAGGGAGAGGGGTAGGGCTGCGCCAACAGGGGAAGGACCTCATCTGTTGGGCTGCCCCTTTGCCTCCACTATATATAGGGGAAGAGGGAGGGCTGCGCCCCCACCTAGGGTTTCCTCCCTAGGGGTGGCGGCAGCCCTAGATCCCCATCTGGGGTGGCGGCCAAGTGGGGGGAGAGGGAGGCGCACCAGGCATGGGCCTTAGGGCCCATCTGCCCTTAGGGTTTGCCCCCTCTTCCCCTTAGGCGCATGGGCCTTGGTGGGGAGGCGCCCCAGCCCACCTAGGGGCTGGTCCCTTCTCACACTTGGCCCATGTATGCCTCCGGGGCCCGTGGCCCCTCCAGGTGGACCCCCGGACCCCTCCGGTGGTCCCGGTACACTACCGGTGATGCCCGGAACAATTCCGGTGGCCAAAACCATACTTCCTGTATATCAATCTTTACCTCCGGACCATTCTAGAACTCCTCGTGACATCCGGGATCTCATCCGGGACTACGAACAACATTCGGTAACTGCGTACATACTTTCCCTATAACCCTAGCGTCATCGAATCTTAAGTGTGTAGACCCTACGGGTTCGGGAGTCATGCAGACATGACCGAGACAACTCTCCGGTCAATAACCAACAGCGGTATCTGGATACCCATGTTGGCTCCCACATGCTCCACGATGATCTCATCGGATGAACCACGATGTCAAGGACTTAATCAATCCCATATACAATTCCCTTTGTCTAGCGGTACGATACTTGCCCGAGATTCGATCGTCGGTATCCTGATACCTTGTTCAATCTCGTTACCGGCAAGTCTCTTTACTCGTTCCATAACACATCATCCCGTGATCAACTCCTTGATCACATTGTGCACATTATGATGATGTCCTACCGAGTGGGCCCAGAGATACCTCTCCGTTTACACGGAGTGACAAATCCCAGTCTCGATTCGTGCCAACCCAACAGACACATTTGGAGATACCTATAGTGTACCTTTATAGCCATCCAGTTACGTTGTGACGTTTGGAACACCCAAAGCACTCCTACGGTATCCGGGAGTTGCACAATCTCATGGTCTAAGGAAATGATACTTGACATTAGAAAAGCTTTAGCAAACGAACTACACAATCTTTGTGCTAGGCTTAGGATTGGGTCTTGTCCATCACATCATTCTCCTAATGATGTGATCCCGTTATCAACGACATCCAATGTCCATGGTCAGGAAACCATAACCATCTATTGATCAACGAGCTAGTCAACTAGAGGCTTACTAGGGACATGGTGTTGTCTATGTATCCACACATGTATCTGAGTTTCCTATCAATACAATTCTAGCATGGATAATAAACGATTATCATGAACAAGGAAATATAATAATAACCAATTTATTATTGCCTCTAGGGCATATTTCCAACACCCGCGAGATACTTACGAGGCGTAGCCGGGCATTCTTAGCTCTTGTCGTAAGTACTCAAGACGGGGCGACAGGGTCACATCGATCGTGAGTCTCTGCTCGTTACCACGCTTTCCTAATCCACTACGACTTGGATATTTGATCCGAGGGGCCTCTGGCCTGATAGCACTAACCATTACGTGGGCATAGTATGGGCGTTCTACGTCGTATACATCAGCCGAAGCTTAATAGACGTCAGCGACTGAGCGGCGCGCGCCGGGTTGGACTGTAAGCACCTACCTTGTTGAAGGAGGTAGCTAGGTCTGCTCACCGGCCGCGTACGCAACGTGCAGGAGTTCCTGGGGCGATGGCCCATGACCCCTGGGGGCATAGGTTTAGTTCGGCGTCCTTGACCTCTGTATTAAGCCTAGGTCGGGTTGCGGCGTATTGTTTGGCCGAGGCCGGGCATGACCCAGGAAAGTGTGTCCGGCCGGAGTTAATCGAGCGTGGTCGGTAAGTTGGTGCACCCCTGCAGGGAAGAAAACATCTATAGATAGCCTGTCCTACGGTAACGGACACTTGGAGTTGTATCCCGGTCGATACAACTAGAACTGGATACTTGAGATGAGAAATGGATATGAGAAATGGATAGTATGGCTCTGGGATTGCTTTCTCGCAGGGAGTCGAGAAAGGATCTCTGGCCGAGGTTGATAACACTACTACTACTTTACTTTATGCTACTCTACTCCCTCCTGTTGCTGCAAGATGGTGGTTTTCAGAAGATGCTAGTCTTTGATAGGCTAGGTTTCCCCCTTCTCTTCTGGCATTCTGCAGTTCATTCCACAGATACTCCCTTTTCATTGATATTGATGCATATGTAGTGTAGATCCTTGCTTGTGAGTACTTTGGATGAGTACTCACGGTTGCTTTGCTCCCCCTTTTGCCCCTTCCTTCTCCTTTCCGGTTGATGCAACCAGATGTCGGAGCCCAGGAGCCAGATGCCACCGCCGATGCCTACTACTACGTGGAGACCGCCGATGACCAGGAGTAGTTAGGAGGCTCCCAGGCAGGAGGCCTTGCCTTTTCGATCGTTGTTGCTTTTATGCTAGCCTTCTTAAGGCAAACTTGTCTAACTTATGTATGTACTCAGATATTGTTGCTTCCGCTGACTCTTGTGTATTCAAGCTTATGTATTCGATCCCTCGAGGCCCCTGGCTTGTAATATAAAGCTTGTATTATTTTAATTTGTGTCTAGAGTTGTGTTGTGATATCTTCCCATGAGTCCTTGATCTTGATCGTACATATTTGCGTGTATGATTAGTGTATGATTGAATCGAGGGCATCACAAGTTGGTAGCAGAGCCAACTGCCTGTAGGAATCCCCCTTCCAAACTCTTTGGCCGAAGTTGAGTCTAGTCACTGAAAAACTTTTACTAACATGGCTGTGTGCCTTATGAGCCCACGTCGCCAATTGGGTGGTATTAGGATCTTTTATTCCTCGTCTATACTCCGGGACTCTGATCTCTCTTCCATTCGGATTAAATGATTTTGCTAACTCTAACATTAGGATCTCGTAACTACTTCCTCCCGGAGAGCCCCTTATTACAGATGATCGCCTGCTGCACCAGAAGATTCCGAAGATACTCTCCGATGTTATCCCGATAACTTGTGCTCATCGCGTTTGCAATTCCCTACCACCAAAAAGCCCCTATGACTAACTGCATATCCTTGTCGCTCATACATTCATCCCTAGTTGCTCTTGTTATTACAAGATACCCCGAAATACTTGTCGTTGTTCCGAGAATCCTTTTGTGCCTACTGCCTTGCAGTTCCTTGTCGCCTGAATACACCGACAAATTAATCCTCACACATATTGAGGATTTGTTTTTCCCCAGTTGTTCATATGTTTCACAAAAGTCTTTGAAATAATATTCGATCTTTCGATAATCCTCAACAGCTTGTTGTTCTTAAAATTCTTGCTTGTTTGCATTATGGATAATCCCATAAGTCTAGTAATCTTATTGGCATCCTTTGTCGCTATCCTTTTGAGTCTGTTGATTCAATATGTTGCAGATGCTCGCAGTCCTCAGTTGGATCATAGAATTCATCCTTCCGGCTTGGACGTCATTTGACCAAGAGTTGTTTCTCGACCAATCAAATTGTTGTCGATTGTATCCTTAAGGCTATTCAACTTACTTATCTTTTGATCAGAGCGTCTGCTTCTAATCTTCTATTTTTGAAATCATGAGTTCTTTGCATTTAAGCATCGAATTATTTAGATGTTTCTATAATCCGAAGCCTTTGCATTCTTTCTTCTTCTGGTTGAGTACCGATACTCACATCAGATCCTATGTGGACCGCCAGATCCTTTGTTGGATTTTATCCGACAACGTCCTTCATATTCAATAACCTTGTAGCCTTTTCCTCGGATACATAATGCCTTTGGTTAATTGTATCCCCTGCTTTTGTCAACCATGCTTTGCTACCGAGCTTGTGTTATTTATTCTTGAAATTTATGATATATGTTCCTAAGATGCCCCGATGGGTTGAACCTATGCCTTCCCTAATCTGTGTGAACTTGAAAGTTATGCGGATTATACTCTACTGGCTTTTCATCAGATAAAATTTCAATACTACAACTTCATTAAGAGCGAGAAGTAAAATGAAAGGTTATGCATTGTAGAAGTGGGAGTCGACCCTGAACCTTTGTGTTCATGCCCACGGACACGGTGTGGAACTTATCATGAAAGCTTCTTGCAAGGATATTTAATCATTTGAATAATTCTTCCGGTATCGTAAATTGGATCCCTTGCAGTTATGGTCTCGACCATATTTCCTCCTTGATCTCATTCACTGGGTAAGTTAAAATTACCTATTCTCTGCAAATCATTTCCCCCGTCCAACCTCTACTCCGATTTACCTTCTGGCATTACACCTAGTACTTGATACTGGGAAGCTTTATACCCCATCACATCATTCCTAGCCTGAACGGCTATATTTTATCATGACAAATTTTTAACTGTGCTACATGGTCCTTATGCCCGGAGCAACTTCCGACGATGAGCTAAGCTTACGTCGATCTTCCTCATCTTATCATTTCACCTCGAACAACAAGCTTGACTTTGAGCTTGTGTCGAATCCGTGGTTCTCATAGCCTTTCACTTCATCCCCCCTTTTATGCTCGAGGGCATCTTCATAGAGTCTCTCGACAAACTTTGTCTTGATCACCGTCACACTTTGGCTTCTTCAGATATGTCAATTGAATTCATGGCTAGAAATACCATCCTTGCCTCTCGATGATTTGTGTCAGCATCAACAACATTCTTGTCTTCCCCCCAACACAAACTTGATCATATTGATTTTGGGAATACATCCTTTTTGACATGTCGAAGGATTGCTACTGAACCCGTCGGCCACACCCTCATATTTTCCCTGCTAAAATTGTATGACTTATTTTCTAAGTTGTTTCCGATGGATCCTTGGTGTATCCAAAGTCTGACCTTTGCTTGTAACCATGTCAATGCTATCTCGAAGCATGTCTGTGGTAATCCGATCTCCAATGAGAACATTTGAAGCACGATACTAAATCTTCTTTATCAATTATCCAAACTCCATTGTATGGGTAATGTCATGAAATTTCTTTCCCCTTACCTAAATGGTTTTAAACTCCTATTCTGTCATGGATACCATGCTCTGCTTGTCCTTGGGAAGGATATACCCCTGAAATATGTGTTTAAACACATTTTCCTTTCCATTGTTCTGTTTAATCTGACAATTACATTTTCCTTTCCATTGGTTTGTTTAATCATTATTGTGATCTATATTATATAAGGAGTAATATTTCCCTGCTTATGTAGACACCTAGTTGTACCACTCTGTCAGTAAGACCCTGTTACTATTGATGATGACATTCCGAAAGCCACCGATGGACGAGAACTTTGCCTAATGGTCCGCCTCGTTCAACGAGCAGGATAATGGTTCTCTTCGTCCCTCTCCCTTGGTACCAACGTTGTTGCCGACATAACTGACAGGCTACCCTCTGACATGCCTTGCTATCATAACCGTGCAAGATGCCAGCACCCTTCCTACTTTTAACCCACATGGTGGGCCCATAACCCACAGTTCCACAGGATCGAAACCTGACTCTCCTGTACCCCCCTGTTTCTAAGGTTATTCCTCATGCTTGGCTTCGTATCATATCACGAGCCACCTTCCGAGAGATGATCTATTCCTGATGCTCTGAACCCCTTCCTCACACTTTGTTCACGTATCAATCGTTTGTCCATTCGTTTGAAACTTCCTATTGTACCTTCATACTTTGCTCTCGATGTTAATCAAGTTTCATCTCGAGAGATACTTCTGCCTCATTCCCTGAATTGTTCACTGGATAATTAACCCAATAAGGGTCAGCTCTCCCGAAGTTACTCTTTACTTCCCCACTTAAATCTCGGGACGAGATTTCTTGTAGTAGAGGAGATTTGTAACACCCCGAGGATCATGCTACAGTAATCCACCATGATGATGCTAAGCTACTGTGATTTGCAATGATAATCATGTTGGGATAATATCTCATTTCAAATTCCTCTCTGAAAACAATTCAAATTCACAAAGCAAAATGAGTTTGGTCAAAACTTGCTAGAAAAATGTCTGCCATTTGACAACTATTCCATAACATTTATTTGTTAAGGAATACAACATCACTCTTGTGCAAAGATGAGCATTAGCAATCATAGCAGCATCATTTCAGCATTTTTAAATGTTATCCTATTTATGAAAAATTCAAATGAATTCCAAAATTGCACAAACTTTTTGTGGCATTGCAGAATATTTCATAGTATTTATGTGGCCAAGCTCCGCATTTATACAAGGTCATTTGGTGGCTTGATTTATTGCAAAACTATTGCTGGTAAAATAAAACAGAAACAGACAAAAGCTTTTAAAATAAAAATAAAAAGACCCCCCCTCACTGGGCCTTAGGCCGAAGTGGTCGGCCCAATTAGCCGGCCCAGATGGCCCAGCCCCCACTCCCGATCGTCTCCCTCCCCACTGTTCCAACGACCGGGGCGCCCGCGCGTCACCGCCGAACCACCTCACCAGCAAC
>NC_057794.1:34681291-34694145 GCF_018294505.1 Triticum aestivum
GCCTCGGACCCTCGCCTCCCACTCGCCCACTTGCCACTCCCCTTTCCCTCGTCGCTCGCTCTCCCCTCTGTTCTACACCTCACCGAACGCAGCCGTCTCCGCGCCACTCCGGTCACGCGGCCACCGGCGTCCCCGCGCCTCCTCTTGGTGACCAGAAGCTCCGCCAACGACCGGTACTCCCTCTCCGACCACGAGCTCGAGCTCGGCGCCACCTCACCGACCGGATCGACGCCGCCTTCCCCGTCCGGTCGCCGCCGTCTTCCTCCACTCCGGCCATCTCTGCTGCTCATAATCCATTCACCGGCCTCCATGAGCCGCTCGGTGAGCCTCCACATTGCTCCCCTCCCTCTCTTTCACGTTCTAGCGTGCTCGGTCGTCGTCCCCGCGAATCTGGGCTCCGCCGTCCGCCATGGCCGGCGAGCTCGTCGCTGCCGTGCCCCGTAGCTTCTTCTGTTGATGCGTACATGCTCATTGCGTTGCGTAGCACCTCCCGCGCCCGTTAGTTCACGCTTAGCGCGCTGCTACTGCCGTTGAGTCGAACGCCCGAAAACCACCGCTGCCTCCACTCGTTGCCCATGATGTTCCGGCCATCCCCAAGCCCAACCAGCAGCGCCATCGCGCGTGGGACATCGAGCCGCGTCGAACGCGCCTAGCCACGCGTCCAGAGACCCACCGTGGCGGAAGCCGAGACTCACTGGCGCCCTCCGCCGCGTTTTGGCTCGCCGGAGCCAACTCCGGCGCCGGCGCTGACCTGCCACCGGCAGGGCCCGCCTCTGGGTCGCTGCCCGTGGGCCCCCTGGACTCAGTTGACCATGTTGACCATGGTCAACTATGCTGACTAGGCACTCAGTGCCACTGACACGCGGGTCCCACCGCATATTTAACCTAATTAAAACATTTTAATAACTAAAACTAGTTTGTTTAGTTAATTAGACACTGACAGGTGGGTCCCACATGTCAGGTTTGACCTGTACAGCCGTTGTTGACTTGCTGATGTCAGCATGGCGTCATGCTGACGTCATATTCCTTTTTCTGTTAATTTAGTAATTCCAGAAAATGGTTTAATCTTTAGAAATTCATATAAAATAAACCGTAGCTCGGATCGAAAAACTTTGTACATGAAAGTTGCTCAGAACGACAAGACGAATCCGAATACGCGATCTGTTTACCTGTAAGATGCATCTAACTATCTGAACCTGAAACATCCCCCTCCGGTCAGCTGTCTGACACAGATCCGGAACCGGGAAAACATTCCCGGTTGAATTCCCCCTTCACCTATCTCGTGTAGCCATACGTTAGGTCACACCCGGCACAGCATATTGCCACGTTATGCTTAGTGATGCATCTGTTTGCTCTGTATTTACTGTTTCTTCCCCCTCTTCTCTCCGGTAGACCCCGAGACCGCTGCTGATGCCCCTGTGATCGACTACGTCGACGACGACCCCTCCTTGCCAGAGCAACCAGGCAAGCAAACCCCCCTTGAGCATTCCGATATCGCCTATTTCTTTCCCTCTCATGCTTGCATTAGAACTGCTACGGCTTTCTGTATGATCCTACTCTGATGCATAGCCTGTTGTTGTTACCTGCTTTCATACCTTATCTGCTTATCCTAAACTGCTTAGTATAGGTTGGTTAGTGATACATCAGTGACCCCCACCTTGTCCCTATTGCCCCTGCTTCATCATCGAAGACCCGATCAACGGGATCGAAGACCAGGCCCCGACACCGCACATCACTTTCCTCTTAGTTGCTCGACACTACTGGGTTACTATCGAGTGCCGAGGGTGAGACCTCTTCAGCACTTTTGTTGTTAACCTATAGTGTAGCTATTTGGTCGTGGTCATCAAGGGTGATTTCCTCCTTAACCACTTCCGATACGGCTCTGTCGTGCAACCCCTTAAGTGTGAACCACGAGGGTGGATCCTCTTACGTTCACCTTGATGATTACATCGAGTGGAATACACCGAGGGTGATTCCTCGGGTTTTCCCCTTAATGTTTGGACACACGGATACTTGGACTTTACCCCTGTTACTTGGAAAGACGGTTCGACCCTGAGGGGTACCTGCGTGAGCTTAATTGCGAGTGATGTGGAGACGGGTTGACCTAGAAGGTGCCCGCAAGATACTTACGAGGCGTGGCCCGGCATTCTTAGCTCTTGCCGCAAGTACTCGAGACGGGGCGACGGGATCACATCGATCGTGAGTCTCTGCTCGTTACCGCGCGTTCCTAATCCACTATGACTTGGATATTTGATCCGAGGGGCCTCTGGCCTGATAGCACTAACCATCACGTGGGCATTAGTATGGGCGTTCTGCGTCGTATACATCAGCCGAAGCTTAATAGAGGTCAGCGACTGAGCGGCGCGCGCCAGGTTGGACTGGTAAGCACCTACCTTGTTGAAGGACGTAGCTAGGTCTGCTCACTGGCCGCGTATGCAACGTGCAGGAGTTCCTGGGGCGATGGCCCATGAACCCTGGGGGCATAGGTTTAGTCCGGCGTGCTTGACCTCTGTATTAAGCCTTGGTCAGGTTGCGGCGTATTGTTTGGCCGAGGCCGGGCATGACCCAGGAAAGTGTGTCCAGACGGAGTTAATCGAGCATGGTCGGTAAGTTGGTGCACCCCTGCAGGGAAGAAAACATCTATCGATAGCCTGTCCTACAGTAACGGTAACTTGGAGTTGTATCCCGATCGATACAACTAGAACTGGATACTTGAGATGAGAAATGGATATGAGAAATGGATAGTATGGCTCTGGGATTGCTTTCTCGCAGGGAGTCAAGAAAGGATCTCTGGCCGAGGTTGATAACACTACTACTACTTTAATTTATGCTACTCTACTCCCTCCTGTTGCTGCAAGATGGTGGTTTTCAGAAGATGCTAGTCTTCGATAGGCTAGGTTCCCCCCTTCTCTTCTGGCATTCTGTAGTTCAGTCCACAGATACACCCCTTTTCATTGATACCGATGCATATGTAGTGTAGATCCTTGCTTGCGAGTACTTTGGATGAGTACTCATGGTTGCTTTGCTCCCCCTTTTGCCCCTTTCTTCTCCTTTCCGGTTGATGCAACCAGATGTCGGAGCCCAGGAGCCAGATGCCACTGCCGATGCCTGCTACTACGTGGAGACCGCCGACGACTAGGAGTAGTTAGGAGGCTCCCAGGCAGGAGGCCTTGCCTTTTCGATCGTTGTTGCTTTTGTGCTAGCCTTCTTAAGGCAAACTTGTCTAACTTATGTCTGTACTCAGATATTGTTGCTTCCGCTGACTCTTGTGTATTCAAGCTTATGTATTCGATCCCTCGAGGCCCTTGGCTTGTAATATAAAGCTTGTATTATTTTAATTTGTGTCTAGAGTTGTGTTGTGATATCTTCCCGTGAGTCCTTGATCTTGATCGTACACATCTGTGTGTATGATTAGTGTACGATTGAATCGAGGGCGTCACACGGCGGTGGGGGAGGCGGCCGGGTGAACCGGGTGGTGCCACATGGCGGAGGAGGGACAAGTCGGACACGTCCGGCACCGGCGGACATTGTCCGGCGCGCGGAGGAAGAGGGGGGCTAGGGTTAGGGTAGGTATGGATCCGGAAATTTTGGTGGAGGAGCCTTTTATAGGTAGGAGGAGCTAGGAGGCTCCAAATTGAGCACGGTTTGCGGCCACGCGATCGTGATCGAACGGCTAGATGATGGAAGGGGTTTAGGTGGGTTTTGGGCCACTTTGGAAGGGTGTTGGGCTGCAACACACACGAGGCCTTCTCGGTTCCTCGGTTAACCGTTGGAGTATCAAACGGAGTCCAAATGGCACGAAACTTGACAGGCGGTCTACCGGTAGTAAACCAAGGCCACTTGGCAAGTCTCGGTCCAATCCAAGAACGTTTAATACCCGCACACGAAAAGAGGTAAAAGGGGACACCGGAGGACATAAGAGCGCCGGATTGCAAAACGGTCAACGGGGAAAATGCTCGGATGCATGAGACGAACATGTATGCAAATGCGATGCACATGATGACATGATATGAAATGCATGACACGCAAGCAAATGACAAGGCAACAACAGCGAATAACTAGAAGACACCTGGCACATCGGTCTCAGGGCATTACAACACTCCACCACTACGAGAGGATCTCGTCCCGAGATCTAGAATGGCACCGGAGGGAAAACGGAAGAGGAAGAGAAACGGTAAAACTAAGTTGCTTCTTTGACAAATGAGTGAAACCAAAAAAACCTTGAGATGTTGGTCAGATAGGAAGAAAGAATGCAACGGGGATGAACGAAGTTGAAAGCATTCAGTTAAGAAAGAGGAGTAAGAAAGAACCGATTCGGGTAGCACTCCAGTTGAAAAATGATGAAAGACCTGATAGGGTGAAAAGAACTTGAGCAGAGGACACAACACTCCGGTTAAATGGGTAAGAACGAAAAGAACACCATCCGAGATGATGAGAGAAAAGAGCAACATCACAACGCCTCCGAAACAAATAAAAGAATGGAATAGAATGAACGGAGGAGAAAACTACATCTTCTACCTCAATTGAGCTTGAAAAAAAATATTTAGGAGAAGGATCGAACGGAATTGTTTGATTATCAACAACGAAAGGATAAGCTTGATGTGGGCTTATAGAAGGCATCTCAATATTATGAGGAGACAACTTGTGACCACTCACGAAAAAGATTTGATTGGATTTATAAGACAAGGAGAGGAGAAACTATTTCACCGGGAGGATAAAAGAACTTGGATCATTTATAAGCAACATAGATGGCAACAATCCTTAGGGGAAGCTTTAGGTGGAATATAACCCAAGATAACTGCAATGAAGTGATTTGTGGACTAAGAAGAGCTCATGCTCGAAGAAATTGATGGGTTTAACTATCTCATTCTTGTGAAATAAGAATGATATTTACCACCTCAAATGATAAGGGAGAACAATTGCACTCCGGATTGCAAGATGAAGAATGCTTGAGATCCTCTGAAAAGAATCTTGATGAACACTTCGAGAAGGAATTAAATCCTTTATGAACCATCATGTAGAAGATCCATGAAGAACTCCGGTAAGAAAAGGATGATCAAACGAAAAGAAGGATGAAAAGAATAAGATTGAAGCCTTGCAATGATTAGATGAAGCTTTGCGACGAGATAGAGTGGAAACTTGGAACTCCTGAAGAAAAGATAAAGCATCTCAAACCGAGAATGTGATATGATGGACCTCCAGAATAAGGAATTAATCATTTGGATGAAACAAGAATAATAATTACATTATGCTTATCCTTCATAAATTTAAATTGATGACAAGCAACGGATTTGGCATACTACTTATTCTCGTAGAAAGGATTTAGGAGAGATATAGCGTAATCTTGAGAGGTCTTCAATGAACCACCGGTAGGATTGCAACAACGAATGAATTGATATGATAAACGAAGGAAAAAGAATCTTGAACGAACCACTGGTAAGAATTGAAAATGAACGAAGAAAAGATAAAGAAACACCAGGAAGAATTAGAAAAATGAATGACAATACTTGACGGAATTTGATACAAGAGAACGAAAAGATCACGAGCTGATTAGAGAATTTTTGAATGATGCACCGGTAAGATTTGGAGGATGAGAGCTGAAAGCTAGAATGAATAATACTGAAAAGATGGTCTCCGAAGAATCAGACTGAAAAGACTCCTGGATTACTCCAGAAAGGATGAAAAGAATTCTCACAACCAAAACAATTATGAGAGTATGGCATCAAGCTAGAATCACGAATCTTTGAAAGGACGGATATGATTGCAGAGAAACTCTTCTTCGGTCTTCAAAATCTGAGAATTACGACAAGAAACACCACCATGAATTGTTGAGACACTCTGGAATGAAGAATAGAAAAGGTTGAGCCAATGATGAAAATAATTTGAAAGATCTTGGAGAAAAGCATTTGACTGATGAAAAATTCATTCTTACGTCAAACTTTGAAAAGAATTTAGGATAGCTCCGGGAAAATAAGAAGAGTCAGGTAAGATCCTGGAAAAAGACCTATGGGTTAGGGCCCACTCAAAAGAAAACACCGTTGAAGAGCTTGCTTGAAAAGAGAGATTGCACCGGTTGAATTAAATGGCTTGAAAGAGATAACAACCTCGGAATAGGTTGAACGGATCTTGGATGACAAGACGAGCCTTCTGAGATATCTTCAGCACTCCGGAACAATAGAATAGCGAGAAGTGGATGATTATGAGGTGCAACGGCATGGGAAAGCATTTGAAATGAGGAAAGGAAATGATCAACAAAACTTGACTTGGATCCACCGGAGAAGAAAAAGAACGAAGAATGATGAACTAGTAGAACATCTTCATGAGAAACACCGGATAAGAACATTGAAAGAAAAGAATGGAGAGACATCCCATCAATAAAAGGATACTTGAATAAGAAATCTGAACCCTTGAAGAAACAAGGGAGGGAGGGCGGGAAAACAAAGACAATTTGGAATGGACGAAACGAACACCGTTGAGAAGAACTGATAAATGATCTTGTGAATTTGAAGTGATCGGATCCACTTGAAGAGAAAACACGCCGGTTGAAAAGGATTGACATGAAAATCTTGATTATCATGAAGGATTGGTATTCACATCGGAGTATGAGAACACCGTTTAGGAAAGGTATGGAATCAACACTTGACTTCGAAGCAACTCGAATACCCCAACTCAAAAACAAAACAAAGGATTGGCTTGCAGAATAAGTCAGAACAAACATATGATAGAGATTTCGTCCGAAGTTTTCGTGGTGGGGCCTACATGGGCTCAATCGTACAACACCATCATGTACAAGGCAGTGCACATGACATACGAAGCGCCCCCGAGTCAGCATAGCCAAGGACTCTTTAAGACACAACGAAACCACTATAAAACCAACCGTGGATAGGCGGACCACTAGACGTCGAACCCCAATCTCATATCAAACATCTGTCGGAAAGATATCCTAATAGCTACTTGAATTCCCACTTATAAACTCCTGAAACTTTCCGATTATGCAATCAGGTGTTGGGGATACAGGGGAAGCATAATATCTCACCCAAACTAACAAATCCTACATCCAGCTGTATCTATCCTTCAACACATAACCAAGAAACCTTCGGCAATCATTTACCTCAACCTTCGAAAAGCATCTGTTATACGAGTTATGGCAATACTCCCGAACTCCCGCCCCAGTACTGGGTGGCGTCGAGGTTATCTCACCAACAACTTCATAAAAGATATTTTCGATGTCGGCGAAACTCAGGTATTCCAGAACTGCAACGATAAAATTGTGACGACAACACCTCGGAGCTCAACTCCCCGGGACACTGCCACAAAGGAAGCACCAAGAACAATGTTCTCGTCACAAATCCATCGGAACGATTCCAAGATACCCGTGTGATCCTAAAAAAATTAGTGAAATTTGAGAAGAGAAGAGTCAAAACTCTACGTCAGGATGCCTCACCAGAGCGACGAAGGGACTGAGGAGTAAAAAGAATCCTACTCTCCGATATATATATAATTCCTAAAAGACTCAAAACATTTTTCTAGACTCAACAACGCCAGCGATTCGATCAAGCAAGGGGCTCCTAAGTCGGGGAAGGCTCTGATTACCAACTTGTAACACCCTCGATGCGGCTATATCTCCCACGTGTCGGAGCACGACTTAGAGGCATAACCGCATTGAAGGCAATGTCGCAAGAGGGGTAATCTTTGCACATCCCATGTACTGAATAAGAAAGAGGTATAGAGTTGGCTTACAATCTCCACTTCACACAATACATGAATAAAGCATTACATCATCCAGATACAATCAAGGTCCGACTACGGAACCAAAATAAAAGAAGACCACCCCTAATGCTACAGATCCCCGATCGCCCCAACTAGGCTCCACTACTGATCAACTAGAAACAGAACAACACAACGAACACAATCTTCCTCGAGCTCCTCCTTGAGCTTGGTTGCATCACCTGCACGGTTTCATCGGCACCTGCAAACTGGGTTTGGAAGTAATCTGTGAGTCACGGGGACTCAGCAATCTCACACCCTCGCGATCAAGACTATTTAAGCTTATGGGTAGGGAAAAGGTATGAGGTGGAGCTGCAGCAAGCACTAGCGTATATGGTGGCTAACATACGTAGATGAGAGCGAGGAGAGAAGGCAAAGCACAGTCGTGAACTAGAAGTGATCCTGAGCTACTTACGTTCAAGCATAACTCCAACACCGTGTTCACTTCCCGGACTCCGCCGGAAAGAGACCATCATGGCTACACACGCGGTTGATGCATTTTAATTAAGATAACTTTCAGGTTTTCTACAACCGGACATTAACAAATTCCCATCTACCCATAATCGTGGGCACGGCTTTCGAAAGTTCAAAAACCATGCAGGGGTGTCCCAACTTAGCCCATCACAAGCTCTCACGGTCAACGAAGGATATTCCTTCTCCCAGGACGGCCCGATCAGACTCGGAATCCTGGTTACAAGACATTTCGATAATGGTAAAACAAGACCAGCAAAGCCACCCGGATGTGCCGACAAATCCCGATAGGAGCTGCACATATCTCGTTCTCAGGGCACACCGGATTGTCCAAACTTTCGGTAGGCCAACCCAGAGTTGCCCCTGGTGGCCATCGGCGGCTGACAAGTTGCACCAACACTCAGAGGAGAACTGGCCCGGGGGGTTAAAACAAAGATGACCCTTGGGTTGGCCGACCCAAGGGAAAAAGAGGCTAGGTGGCAAATGGTAAAACCAAAGTTGGGCCTTGCTGGAGGAGTTTTATTCAAGGCGAACTGTCAAGGGGTTCGCATTATAACCCAACCGTGTAAGGAACGCAAAATCATGGAACATAACACCGGTATGACGGAAACTAGGGCGGCAAGAGTGGAACAAAACACCAGGCATAAGGCCGAACCTTCCACCCTTTACCAAGTATATAGATGCATTAATTAACATAAGAGATATTGTGATATCCCAACAAATATCCATGTTCCAACAAGGAACAAACTCCAATCTTCACCTGCAACTAGCAACGCTATAAGAGGGGTTGAGCAAAGCGGTAACATAGCCAAACAACGGTTTGCTAGGACAAGGTGGGTTAGAGGCTTGGCTTAGCAATATGGGAGGCATGATAAAGCAAGTGGTAGGTATCGTAGCAAAGGAATAGCAATAGAGCAGGCAACTAGCAAGCAAAGATAGAAGTGATTTCGAGGGTATGGTCATCTTGCCTGCAAAGTTTTCTGAGAAGACGAAAGCTTGATCCTCGTAAACGTACTCAACGGATTCCTCGAACACGAACTCGTCTCCCGGCTCTACCCAAGACAAGAACACAAGCAAAGAAAACAACAATCAACCACGGTGCAATGCGCAAGCAACATGATGCAAAACATGGCATGATATGCGGGATGTGATATGCAATGCATATGCGTGCTTCGGAAGGAAAAGATTGAACCTGGCCTCAACTTGGAAAAACCAAGTGTACCGCTGGAAGATGAGTTGATTTCGGTCGAGATCGATATAAAGATCACCGGAATCGGATGCACGGTTTGGAAATGGCAAGCAAAACAAATATGGCACTGAACTGCGGTTAACAGCACGAGGCCATCTAAATGCATCAAGAACAATGAGCTAATGCACTCTAACATAGCAACAAAGCACACGGAAGTGATCCACTCAAGATGCTTGACAAAAGATGAACACTGAGCTACGGCTAAATCACACAATAGCAGGTTCAAACAAGCATGGCAAAAGGGCAAAAGATATCAGGTTACAGACTTAGTGAAATTAACAACATGTCAGGAATTTAACATCAGGAAGCAAAGTTTAGAGCAAGATAACTACATGCTACAGGAACATACCATGGCAAATCAAGGCATGGCATGAAGCTACTCAAATCATACAACAAAAGTCCCTTACTGACCATAAGCCAAAAGGGATCAGAAAATACAATGGCAACCATGTGAACATAGCAATTATCGTTAACAGATTCAGACTTAGTAGAAAACTGAAATATGGCAAAACAGATATTAAGTAGGCATGTTTACGAGCTCGATGCACTCACCACAAGACATTGCATGACAAACTAAGCATACACCCAGCAAGTAGACATGGCATAGAAGCTAAGCATGGCAAGAACAACAACATAGCATGCATGGATCAACTACAACAAGCTCGGCGAAAATGCTTAACATGTAAACAGTCTGCCAGGAACAATTTATAGCAAAAGTAGAGCAAGATATAGTCATGCTAGGGTGCTCCATAATTGCAAACAAAGACATGGATGGAAAGAGCACAACAATATCTACAAAACATCCTTACTGATCATGCTCAAAAGAGGCATGGATCACTCTGTAGCAACAAGAATACATGGCATAAAAATATTGACAGGACAAAGACTTAGAAGATTTCTAAGTCCCTGAAATCAGCAACATTACGAGAGCTACTTTGCATGCTTGTGCTAGTCACCACAAAGATCACAAAAATACATGGAATACACCCCTGTAAAGATGGCATGGCATACTTCAAAACACATGTAGGGCTCAAGTTCATAGGAGGTACACATCAATCATCGCAAAAATGACAAATGTCCAATTACTGATAAGAATCTGAAACTAACATCACATAGCACTCTTACAACAGCATTTAGGGCAGCAAGATGAGCTCAAATTAACATGATGCAATGAGATGAAATGAAGTGCTCGTCGAGGCGAACAATTTGATATGCTACATGTCCAAAATGGAGCCACGGGTGCAAAGTTATGATGCGATAAAAAATGCAAAAATCACTGGGAATTAGGGCAAAAGTCAACCCGAGATCCAGATCCAGATCGGCGCGGTGGCCGAAGCGGGAGTCGTCGGAGAGGGGCGGATCCGGCCGGCCGAGGAGGAGGGAGAGGTCGCCCGACGGCGAGGTGGCCGCGGTGGCCGGACTGTGTCGGCGAGAGGCGGTGGAGGACGGCGCCGACGGGCGGTGGCGACAGACGGCGTCGGAGCAGATCGGTGGCACGGCGCCGGGCGGAGAGGCAGCGGGCTCCGGGCGGTCGCCGGTGCGGTGGCGCGCGTAGACGGGCGGCGGGGCAGGCGCGGTGGGGCGCGGCCCGGTTGGTCGGCGGAGAGGGCCCGTACTGGGCCGGGATGGGCCGACGGCGGGGGAGGCGGCCGGGTGAACCGGGGTGGTGCCACGTGGCGGCGGAGGGACAAGTCGGACACATCCGGCGCGCGGAGGAAGAGGGGGACTAGGGTTAGGGTAGGTATGGATCCGGAAATTTTGGTGGAGGGGCCTTTTATAGGTAGGAGGAGCTAGGAGGCTCCAAATTGAGCACGGTTTGCGGCCACGCGATCATGATTGAACGGCCTAGATGATGGAAAGGGGTTTAGGTGGGTTTTGGGCCACTTTGGAAGGGTGTTGGGCTGGAACACACACGAGGCCTTCTCGATTCCTCGGTTAACCATTGGAGTATCAAACGGAGTCCAAATGGCATGAAACTTGACAGGAGGTCTACTGGTAGTAAACCAAGGCCGCTTGGCAAGTCTTGGTCCAATCCGAGAACGTTTAATACCCACACACGAAAAGAGGTAAAAGGGGACACCGGAGGACATAGGAGAGCCGGATTGCAAAATGGTCAATGGGGAAAATGCTCGGATGCATGAGACAAACATGTATGCAAATGCGATGCACATGATGACATGATATGAATGAAGGAAATATGCCCTAGAGGCAATAATAATGTTATTATTTTATTTCCTTATATCATGATAAATGTTTATTATTCATGCTAGAATTGTATTATCCGGAAACATAATACTTGTGTGAATACATAGACAAACTAAACGTCACTAGTATGCCTCTACTTGACTAGTTCGTTAATCAAAGATGGTTATGTTTCCTAACCATAGACATGTGTTGTCATTTGATTAATGGGATCACATTATTAGGAGAATGATGTGATTGACATGACCCATTCCATTAGCTTAGCACCCGATCGTTTAGTATGTTGCTATTGCTTTCTTCATGACTTATACATGTTCCTATGACTATGAGATTATGCAACTCCCGTTTGCCGAAGGAACACTTTGTGTGCTACCAAACGACACAACGTAACTGGGTGATTATAAAGGAGCTCTACAGGTGTCTCCAAAAGTAAATGTTGGGTTGGCATATTTCGAGATTAGGATTTGTCACTCCGATTGTCGGAGAGGTATCTCTGGGCCCTCTCGGTAATGCACATCACATAAGCCTTGCAAGCATTGCAACTAATGAGTTAGTTGCGAGATGATGTATTACGAAACGAGTAAAGAGACTTGCCGGTAACGAGATTGAACTAGGTATTGAGATACCGACGATCGAATCTCGGGCAAGTAACATACTGATGACAAAGGGAACAACGTATGTTGTTATGCGGTCTGACCGATAAAGATCTTCGTAGAATATGTGGGAGCCAATATGAGCATCCAGGTTCCGCTATTGGTTATTGACCGGAGACGTGTCTCGGTCATGTCTACATTGTTCTCGAACCCGTAGGGTCCGCACGCTTAAGGTTTCGATGACAGTTATATTATGAGTTTATGAGTTTTGATGTACCGAAGTTAGTTCAGAGTCCCGGATGTGATCACGGACATGACGAGGAGTCTCGAAATGGTCGAGACATAAAGATTGATATATTGGAAGCCTATGTTTGGACATCGGAAGTGTTCCGGGTGAAATCGGCATTTTACCGGAGTACCGGGAGGTTACCGGAACCCCCCGGTAACCTAATGGGCCTTAATGGGCCTAGTGGAGAAAGAGGAGAGGAGGCCTAGGGGTTGTCGCGCGCCCCTCCCCCCAAGTCCGAATTGGACAAGGAGGGGGGGCGGCGCCCCCCCCCCCCCTTTCCTTT
>NC_057794.1:34694417-34702499 GCF_018294505.1 Triticum aestivum
AGGACTCCTCCTGCGCGCCTCCTCCTAGGGCCGGCCGCACCCCCCTTGGCTCCTTTATATACGGGGGCAGGGGGCACCCCTAGACACACAAGTTGATCTCTAAGATCGTTCTCTTAGCCGTGTGCGGTGCCCCTTCCACCATAGTCCTCGATAATATTGTAGTGGTGCTTAGGCGAAGCCCTGCGACAGTTGAACATCAAGATCGTCACCACGCTGTCGTGCTGACAGAACTCTTCCTCGACACTTTGCTGGATCGGAGTCCGGGGATCGTCATCGAGCTGAACGTGTGCTAGAACTCGGAGGTGTCGTAGTTTCGGTGCTTGATCGGTCGGGCCGTGAAGACGTACGACTACATCAACCGCGTTGTCATAACGCTTCCGCTGTCGGTCTACAAGGGTACGTAGATCACACTCTCCCCTCTCGTTGCTATGCATCACCATGATCTTGCGTGTGCATAGGAATTTTTTTGAAATTACTACGTTCCCCAACAGTGGCATCCGAGCCTAGGTTTTATGCGTTGATGTTATATGCACGAGTAGAACACAAGTGAGTTGTGGGCGATATAAGTCATACTGCTTACCAGCATGTCATACTTTGGTTCGGCGGTATTGTTGGACAAAGCGGCCCGGACCGACATTACGCGTACGCTTACGCGAGACCGGTTCTCCCGACGTGCTTTGCACAAAGGTGGCTAGCGGGTGTCAGATTCTCCAACTTTAGTTGAACCAAGTGTGGCTACGCCCGGTCCTTGCGAAGGTTAAAACAGCACCAACTTGACAAACTATCGTTGTGGTTTTGATGCGTAGGTAAGAATGGTTCTTGCTAAGCCCGTAGCAGCCACGTAAAACTTGCAACAACAAAGTAGAGGACGTCTAACTTGTTTTTGCAGGGCATGTTGTGATGTGATATGGTCAAGACATGATGCTAAATTTTATTGTATGAGATGATCATGTTTTATAACTGAGTTATCGGCAACTGGCAGGAGCCATATGGTTGTCGCTTTATTGTATGCAATGCAATTGCCCTGTAATGCTTTAATTTATCACTAAGCGATAGCGATGGTCATGGAAGCATAAGATTGGTGAGACAACAACGATGCTACGATGATGATCAAGGTGTCGCGTCGATGACGATGGTGACCATGACGGTGCTTTGAAGATGGAGATCACAAGCACAAGATGATGATGGCCATATCATATCACTTATATTGATTGCATGTGATGTTTATCTTTTATGAATCTTATATTGCTTTGATTGACGGTAGCATTTTAAGATGATCTCTCACTAATTATCAAGAAGTGTTCTCACTGAGTATGCACCGTTGCGAAAGTTCTTCGTGCTGAGACACCACGTGATGATGGGGTGTGATAGGCTCTACGTTCAAATACAACGGGTGCAAAACAGTTGCACACGCGGAATACTCAGGTTATACTTGACGAGCCAAGCATATACAGATATGGCCTCGAAACACGGAGACCGAAAGGTCGAGCGTGAATCATATAGTAGATATGATCAACATAGTGATGTTCACCAATGAAACTACTCCATCTCACGTGATGATCGGACATGGTTTAGTTGATTTGGATCACGTGATCACTTAGAGGATTAGAGGATGTCTATCTAAGTGGGAGTTCTTTAGTAATATGATTAATTGAACTTAAATTTATCATGAACTTAGTACCTGACAGTATCTTGCTTGTTTATGTTTGATTGTAGATAGATGGCCCGTGCTGTTGTTCCGTTGAATTTTAATGCGTTCCTTGAGAAAGCAAAGTTGAAAGATGATGGTAGCAATTACACGGACTGGGTCCGTAACTTGAGGATTATCCTCATTGCTGCACAGAAGAATTACGTCCTGGAAGCACCGCTAGGTGCCAGGCCTGCTGCTGGAGCAACACCAGATGTTATGAACGTCTGGCAGAGCAAAGCTGATGACTACTCGATAGTTCAGTGTGCTATGCTTTACGGCTTAGAATCGGGACTTCAACGACGTTTTGAACGTCATGCAGCATATGAGATGTTCCAGGAGTTGAAGTTAATATTTCAAGCAAATGCCCGGATTGAGAGATATGAAGTCTCCAATAAGTTCTATAGTTGCAAGATGGAGGAGAACAGTTCTGTCAGTGAGCATATACTCAAAATGTCTGGGTATAATAATCACTTGATTCAATTGGGAGTTAATATTCCAGATGATTGCGTCATTGACAGAATTCTCCAATCACTGCCACCTAGCTACAAAAGCTTCGTGATGAACTATAATATGCAAGGGATGAATAAGACGATTCCTGAGCTCTTCGCAATGCTGAAAGCTGCGGAGGTAGAAATCAAGAAGGAGCATCAAGTGTTGATGGTCAACAAGACCACTAGTTTCAAGAAAAAAGGCAAAGGGAAGAAGAAGGGGAACTTCAAAAAGAACATCAAGCAAGTTGCTGCTCAAGAGAAGAAACCCAAATCTGGACCTAAGCCTGAAACTGGGTGCTTCTACTGCAAGCAGACTGGTCACTGGAAGCGGAACTGCCCCAAGTATTTGGCGGATAAGAAGGATGGCAAGGTGAACAAAGGTATATGCGATATACATGTTATTGATGTGTACCTTACTAATGGTCGCATTAGCACCTGGGTATTTGATACTAGTTCTGTTGCTAATATTTGCAACTCGAAACAGGGACTACGAATTAAGCGAAGATTGGCTAAGGACGAGGTGACGATGCACGTGGGAAATGGTTCCAAAGTCGATGTGATCGCGGTCGGCACGCTACCTCTACATCTACCTTCGGGATTAGTATTAGACCTAAATAATTGTTATTTGGTGCCAGCGTTGAGCATGAACATTATATCTGGATCTTGTTTGATGCGAGACGGTTATTCATTTAAATCAGAGAATAATGGTTGTTCTATTTATATGAGTAATATCTTTTATGGTCATGCACCCTTGAAGAGTGGTCTATTCTTATTAAATCTCGATAGTAGTGACACACATATTCATAATGTTGAAGCCAAAAGATGCAGAGTTGATAATGATAGTGCAACTTATTTGTGGCACTGCCGTTTGGGTCATATCGGTGTAAAGCGCATGAAGAAACTCCATACTGATGGACTTTTGGAACCACTTGATTATGAATCACTTGGTACTTGCGAACCGTGCCTTATGGGCAAGATGACCAAAACACCGTTCTCCGGTACTGTGGAGAGAGCAACAGATTTGTTGGAAATCATACATACAGATGTATGTGGTCCAATGAATGTTGAGGCTCGTGGCGGATATCCTTATTTCCTCACCTTCACAGATGACTTAAGCAGATATGGGTATATCTACTTAATGAAACATAAGTCTGAAACATTTGAAAAGTTCAAAGAATTTCAGAGTGAAGTTGAAAATCATCGTAACAAGAAAATAAAATGCCTACGATCTGGTCGTGGAGGAGAATATTTGAGTTACGAGTTTGGTGTACATTTGAAACAATGCGGAATAGTTTCACAACTCACGCCACCCGGAACACCACAGCGTAATGGTGTGTCCGAACGTCGTAATCGTACTTTACTAGATATGGTGCAATCTATGATGTCTCTTACTGATTTATCGCTATCGTTTTGGGGTTATGCTTTAGAGACGGCCGCGTTCACGTTAAATAGGGCACCATCAAAATCCATTGAGACGACGCCTTATGAACTGTGGTTTGGCAAGAAACCAAAGTTGTCATTACTGAAAGTTTGGGGCTGCGATGCTTATGTGAAAAAGCTTCAACCTGATAAGCTCAAACCCAAACCGGAGAAATATGTCTTCATAGGATATCCAAAGGAAACTATTGGATACACCTTCTATCACAGATCCGAAGGCAAGACTTTTGTTGCTAAATTCAGAAACTTTCTAGAGAAGGAGTTTCTCTCGAAAGAAGTGAGTGGGAGGAAAGTAGAACTTGATGAGGTAACTGTACCTGCTCCCTTATTGGAAAGTAGTACATCACAGAAACCAGTTTCTGTGACACCTACACCAATTAGTGAGGAAGCTAATGATGATGATCATGAAACTTCAGAACAAGATACTACTGAACCTCGTAGATCAACCAGAGTAAGATCCGCACCAGAGTGGTACGGTAATCCTGTTCTGGAAATCATGCTACTAGATCATGATGAACCTACGAACTATGAAGAAGCGATGGTGAGCCCAGATTTCGCAAAATGGCTTGAAGCCATGAAATCTGAGATGGGATCCATGTATGAGAACAAAGTATGGACTTTGGTTGACTTGCCCAATGATCGGCAAGCAATTGAAAATAAATGGATCCTCAAGAAGAAGACTGACGCTAACGGTAATGTTACTGTCTTCAAAGCTCGACTTGTCGCAAAAGGTTTTCGACAAGTTCAAGGGATTGACTACGATGAGACCTTCTCACCCGTAGCGATGCTTAAGTCTGTCCGAATCATGTTAGCAATTGCCGCATTTTATGATTATGAAATTTGGCAGATGGATGTCAAAACTGCATTCCTGAATGGATTTCTGGAAGAAGAGTTGTATATGATGCAACCGGAAGGTTTTGTCGATCCAAAGGGAGCTAACAAAGTGTGCAAGCTCTAGCAATCCATTTATGGACTGGTGCAAGCCTCTCGGAGTTGGAATAAACGCTTTGATAGTGTGATCAAAGCATTTGGTTTTGTACAGACTTTTGGAGAAGCCTGTATTTACAAGAAAGTGAGTGGGAGCTCTGTAGCATTTCTGATATTATATGTAGATGACATATTACTAATCGGAAATGATATAGAATTTCTGGATAGCATAAAGGGATACTTGAATAAGAGTTTTTCAATGAAAGACCTCGGTGAAGCTGCTTACATATTGGGCATTAAGATCTATAGAGATAGATCAAGACGCTTAATTGGACTTTCACAAAGCACATACCTTGACAAAATTTTGAAGAAGTTCAAAATGGATCAAGCAAAGAAAGGATTCTTGCTGTGTTACAAGGTGTGAAATTGAGTAAGACTCAATGCCCGACCAATGCAGAAGATAGAGAGAAAATGAAAGATGTTCCCTATGCTTCAGCCATAGGCTCTATTATGTATGCAATGCTATGTACCAGACCTGATGTGTGTCTTGCTATAAGTCTAGCAGGGAGGTACCAAAGTAATCCAGGAGTGGATCACTGGACAGCGGTCAAGAACATCCTGAAATACCTGAAAAGGACTAAGGATATGTTTCTCATATATGGAGGTGACAAAGAGCTCATCGTAAATGTTTATGTTGATGCAAGCTTTGACACTGATCCGGACGATTCTAAATCGCAAATCGGATACGTGTTTACATTAAATGGTGGAGCTGTCAGTTGGTGCAGTTCTAAACAAAGCGTTGTGGCGGGATCTACATGTGAAGCGGAGTACATAGCTGCTTCGGAAGCAGCAAACGAAGGAGTCTGGATGAAGGAGTTCATATCCGATCTAGGTGTCATACCTAGTGCATCGGGTCCAATGAAAATCTTTTGTGACAATACTGGTGCAATTGCCTTGGCAAAGGAATCCAGATTTCACAAGAGAACCAAGCACATCAAGAGACGCTTCAATTCCATCCGGGATCTAGTCCAGGTGGGAGACATAGAGATTTGCAAGATACATACGGATCTGAATGTTGCAGACCCGTTGACTAAGCCTCTTCCATGAGCAAAACATGATAGCACCAAAGCTCCATGGGTGTTAGAATCATCACTGTGTAATCTAGATTATTGACTCTAGTGCAAGTGGGAGACTGAAGGAAATATGCCCTAGAGGCAATAATAATGTTATTATTTTATTTCCTTATATCATGATAAATGTTTATTATTCATGCTAGAATTGTATTATCCGGAAACATAATACTTGTGTGAATACATAGACAAACTAAACGTCACTAGTATGCCTCTACTTGACTAGTTCGTTAATCAAAGATGGTTATGTTTCCTAACCATAGACATGTGTTGTCATTTGATTAACGGGATCACATTATTAGGAGAATGATGTGATTGACATGACCCATTCCATTAGCTTAGCACCTGATCGTTTAGTATGTTGCTATTGCTTTCTTCATGACTTATACATGTTCCTATGACTATGAGATTATGCAACTCACGTTTGCCGAAGGAACACTTTTTGTGCTACCAAACGTCACAACGTAACTGGGTGATTATAAAGGAGCTCTACAGGTGTCTCCAAAAGTAAATGTTGGGTTGGCGTATTTCGAGATTAGGATTTGTCACTCCGATTGTCGAAGAGGTATCTCTGGGCCCTCTCGGTAATGCACATCACATAAGCCTTGCAAGCATTGCAACTAATGAGTTAGTTGCAAGATGATGTATTACGAAACGAGTAAAGAGACTTGCCGGTAACGAGATTGAACTAAGTATTGAGATACCGATGATCGAATCTCGGGCAAGTAACATACCGATGACAAAGGGAACAACGTATGTTGTTATGCGGTCTGACCGATAAAGATCTTCGTAGAATATGTGGGAGCCAATATGAGCATCCAGGTTCCACTATTGGTTATTGACCGGAGACATGTCTCGGTCATGTCTACATTGTTCTCGAACCCGTAGGGTCCGCACGCTTAAGGTTTCGATGACAGTTATATTATGAGTTTATGAGTTTTGATGTAACGAAGTTAGTTCGGAGTCCCGGATGTGATCATGGACATGACGAGGAGTCCCGAAATTGTCGAGACATAAAGACTGATATATTGGAAGCTTATGTTTGGACATCGGAAGTGTTCCGGGTGAAATCGCATTTTACCGGAGTACCGGGAGGTTACCGGAACCCCCCGGTAACCTAATGGGCCTTAATGGGCCTAGTGGAGAAAGAGGAGAGGAGGCCTAGGGGCTGCCGCACGCCCCTCCCCCCAAGTCTGAATTGGACAAGGAGGGGGGGCGCCCCCTTTCCTTTCTTCCCTCTCCTCCTTTCCCCCCCCCCAAGTCCCAATCCAACTAGGGAAAGGGAGGGGAGTCCTACTCCCGGTAGGAGTAGGACTCCTCCTGCGCGCCTCCTCCTAGGGCCGGCCGCACCCCCCCTTGGCTCCTTTATATACGGGGGCAGGGGGCACCCCTAGACACACAAGTTGATCTCTAAAATCGTTCTCTTAGCCGTGTGCGGTGCCCCTTCCACCATAGTCCTCGATAATATTGTAGTGGTGCTTAGGCGAAGCCCTGCGACAGTTGAACATCAAGATCGTCACCACGCCGTCGTGCTGACAGAACTCTTCCCCGACACTTTGCTGGATCGGAGTCCGGGGATCGTCATCGAGCTGAACGTGTGCTAGAACTCGGAGGTGTCGTAGTTTCGGTGCTTGATCGGTTGGGCCGTGAAGACGTACGACTACATCAACCGCGTTGTCATAACGCTTCCGCTGTCGCTCTACAAGGGTACGTAGATCACACGCTTCCCTCTCGTTGCTATGCATCACCATGATCTTGCGTGTGCGTATGAATTTTTTTGAAATTACTACGTTCCCCAACAATGAAATGCATGACACGCAAGCAAATGACAAGGCAACAACAGCGAATAACTGGAAGACACTTGGCACATCGGTCTCGGGGCGTTACAGGGGGTGCCGGTCAGCTCGAGCGTTTGAGGGCCGTTTGAGAGGCCCGTCTAGATCAAAAAATCGTGACCGGGAAGTGACCGGGCGGCCCACCCGGGCGTATGAGGCGGATTTGAGAGGTTCAGTTGTAGATGCTCTGAAGTACTACAATAGAACAACAACCCGAAATTAACCAACAGTCAAGTGGTGACTGGTGGGCAGAAAGGAAAGAAGAGAACGCGCCAACGCGGACAAGATCAATAGTCAAGTGGTGGGAACTGAAGGGAAGGGAAGCAAGTACATACCCGGCCACCGAAAACCTGAGCTGGTGGATGGCGGTGAAGAAGCCCTCCGCCAGGATGAGAGGAAACTTGAGCTCCTTCTGCATCCATGGTCACAACACACACAACATTAGTTTGTGGTCAGAAACGATACTCAAATCATCAAAGGATAGAGCAGACAAGAAATATTTTTTTGGATCATCAACAGGTAAGGCTCCCCTGTTCCATTGCATTCAGTGGCGTAGCTACACAAAGATATCA
>NC_057794.1:34702764-34710402 GCF_018294505.1 Triticum aestivum
TTGATTGCTTTGCAGAGAAGCTCGAAAACAAAACGAATCTGGTTCAAGGTTGGTTCACACAAAGCAAAGCAGAGAGGCAAAACACAACTCTCAGCAGAAACTGAAAAGACAATAGCTAAATGTTCCTCCTCTGCTCTGCTTTTCTTCTCTGCTCTACTTTTCTTCTCTGTTCGCTCTCATACGTCTCCAACGTATCTATAATTTATGAAGTATTCATGCTGATATATTATCATTCTTGGATGTTTTACAATCATTTTATAGCAATTTTATATCATTTTTTGTGACTAATCTATTGACATAGTGCCCAGTGGCGGTTGCTATTTTTTGCTTGTTTTTTACATCGCAGGAAATCAATACCAAACGGAGTCCAAACGCAACGAAACTTATTGAAGATTTTTTTGGACCAGAAGACATCTAGTGGGCCAAAGAAGTGCCAGAGGGGAGCCCGAGGGGGGCACAACCCACCAGGGCGCACCTAGGGGCTGACACATCTCCAACGTATCTATAATTTTTGATTGTTCACTACTAGAAAAAATCCTAGTAGTAGCTATAATTCTTGATTAACCTAGAAGGATCGAACGAATCAAATCTTCAAACCTCGGGAAAAACAATGAAGCGTATACATATTTTCAAACAAGAATCTGTTAATTTACCTCGAAGGCTCGAGTGGATCAGCGCAGCTCAAACTTTCCTTCCACTTTATAATTGGTATCATGATATATGCCCTCACTCAGTTTATTTTTTTGTTTTTGCGGGGCCCTTGCTCAGTTTATTATCATGCCCCCACTCAATTAAGCTCCTTGTGTATTTTTAGAAGCACCGTGTTAGTCTAAACTCTAAAGAAGCAACCCAAAATCAAAAGAATTGATGCATCCTACACACGTTGCTTGATCATCCATCCAATTAACTCGATCCCAGATTTCATATACACACATCGACCATCACGCATGTGACGAAATCACAGAAGTCTAGCCTTGCCACTTATGCAATCGCACAGACCGTGCAGCCTCCTGGCAATAGTTGTAATATGTTGTGTTTTGGCCTTTTACTTTTTGGTGCACGGGCTGTGTTTTGCATTTATCATGTAATATGCTGCCAACAAGCTGTGTTGTGTATTGTCAAAACTTTGTCCTTTTTTATCACTAGATGACTCGTTGCGCCCATGGCGCAAAGGCCGAGAGCAAGCCAATTATTGAAAGAGTGTGCATCAAAATATGCAGACACGGAAGAAAACATATGAAAATTAGTACGGATTGATGATAGATAGATGGTGCTGATGATACATGTTTTCTAAGAAGCTTACGGGCGATAATTTACAATGTTATGATCAAGGCATGTAGATAGGCAGAGCTACGTTAGACAGATGTGTCTCTGCCTGTTCAGGACAATTTCTTTGAGGCAAGTCTTCATAGTTGTTGTTCTTCATGGCCTGCATTGCTCAGAGCAGAAATTCCTTCGATATTATCGTTCAGGCTCCAATAATACTTGTTTGTTTTCTATATAACGGCTTATGATTGTAAACTTATATCATTAAGACGATCAACAACATATCTTATCCATGACAAAATATATTTCAGATTGTTGGCTTTGGGTGTTGATCTTGCTGTGAAGTTTGTATCTATTATGCGGTAAGTTTCTTCACTTCACTTAGATTACTTGAGAGCTTCAGTTGCCGGTCGATCTTCAGCTTCTTTGAGTTTACCATACATGTAGATGGATATTGATTTCCTTGGAAGTCGGTTGTCCAGTTGGTGCTTTCATGGATAATGAATGGTTGCGTCAAGAACAACCATCCTTGCATTCTATGTTGAGTACACTGCGTTTGGAAGCCAACCTACTGTATCATGGTGTCCAGAAGGTCCTTTGTTGGGATCCTGACTTTTTCCATTGCGGCTGACTGATGACAGTGAAGAAGATATAGTGAGTTAGTGCAGTTTATGATTGTATATGTGTCTGTATCAAATTCGAGCGAGATACACAATGTTCATAGTAACTGAATGATATGTGTTGGCTTAGCTATTTCTTTGAGAATAGCAGGGGTAGAGTATACATGTTTAACTATTTGTCAGGCACCAAGAAAATAGGGGATTAACATGTGTGGGTAAGTATGCACATTGTTAGTAGAAAAAATATTCATTTTCTCATTCTTGATGTTACAACATTTATGAGATCAGGTTATTGAGGAAAATATAAGGTACAATCATTCTTTTATTTAAACATAAGGTACAATCACTCATTTCTTTAAATGTGAATATCAGGTTATGAAAACAGGGGATCAACATGTATTCATTTTCTCACTCTTGATGTTGAAGTATTTATGAGATCAGGTTATGGGAAGCAAATATAGGGTACACTCATTCTTTTTTTAAAAGATAAGGTACAACCATTGTTATTTTAAATATAAATATCAGGTTATGAAAACAGGGGATCAACATGTACAGAGGATAGTAGGCACTGAATAAGTATATAACACTGGCAATAGAAAAAGGGAAACCCAGGTTTTCCAGATTTTACTGGATCAATGGTAGGTACGGAAAATAACTGATTTTAAATGTAAGTTGTGATGGAAACAATCACACCTGTTTTTAGCAAATACAACGGTCTATTGATCAAGCAAATACACCTAGTGGACAATAAAAAAATACCCTAGATGACTCGTTGCGCCGATGGTGCAAAAAGCATCGGCCAGCCGAGTTATCAAACCATGTGTATGTGATAGTGGTATCACGATAAATGAAGAGGGAAGATATAAAAACATTTTGAACACTGATTAGCATAGCCAAATAGAAATTTACAATGCTTATACATAGGGTTCTAAGAAGTTTACGATGAGCATAAGCAAATAGAAACTTAGTGCTGACATATAGCGTTCTAAGAGAACCTACTGCTGATACATAGTAGTCTAAGAAGTCTATGATAGATTATTTACAATGAGCAAAGTACATAGCCAAAGATGCATCATATAGATTGTTACAGTTATGAAGCGATGATCATCAGGTAGAGCCATCGTTGCATGCGCCATCAGTGTCGAAAATGACTTTGTCGTCTAAGCAACTCTTCATAGTGTGTGTCATCGGCGGTTTGTCATTTCCTAAAGCAGAGATTCCGTTGATATCATCGCCGAGGCTCCAATATTACTTGTTTGTCTATCGCCGAGGTTCCAATAATACTTGTTTGTCTGTTGGAGATCATACTCTGACTGTGTAGTTGTGTCACTAAGACGAGCAGCAACGTATCTTATTTGTGACAAAGTATGATTAAGGTTGCTGTCTTTGGATGTTGGTCCTACTGTGAAGTTGGTATCTGTTATATGGTAAAGTTTCTTCGCTGCCATGCGCCGAGGGTACTGCACCAACTATTTCTAAAACAGTCCTTTATTCCGTCTCTTTTCTTTCTATTGATGCTCCAGAGTCTTACATTTTTGCCGAACCAATTGTAATTTGTAGTAGTTGAGGTCTTGGAGTACCTTGCCGGAAGAACCTTCCATGCACTTGACAGGGTTGCCTCCCGGCCAACCGTTCTTGCCTTGCGTGTTCATCCATTTATCGACTAACTGATTATAGAGAAGCAAAATTCTTTGAAATTTCCATTGTCCGCAAGAAGTTCCCTTTCTTTCATGCATGAGGGAATGAAAGAACAAAACCGATAAACCAGAAAAATATTACAATGACCAAATTACTAATCTCGAAACCAATAGGAAGAACCTTTGGGTGATGGGTTTTTCATATCACACAAATTCATCTACAAAATCTATTAACCCAAAATGAACATACATTAGTGGCGGTTCCAGGGTGCTGGTCCTTAGAGGCACATGCATGAATACTTTCCGGCTGTCATAGACAATGTCAAGCCAGCTCCGGTAAAGGAGTGGCGACAGCGGCGCATTGGTTGTCGCTTGATGGTGTCGAAATCTCATGTAATTTTTATTATATTTGAGATGCTTTGTACTTCTGGTGAACTTTAATAATAGATCTGATTTTTTTTGGTAGAAAAAGCTCCTAGGAGTAGGATCTTCCTCGTTCAATTATGGGGTACAATTTTGACTGGGTGGTCACGCTCCCTGAAAATAGATGGCTTGGAGCGCTCCGAGATCCATTTGCTTGGTGGCGGCTGCTATTCAAGGGTGGACGGGTTGTGGGGCACAACGTTTCGCATGGTAGGTGTGTGTGGGTTTTGGTGTGTGCAAACCTGGGCAAATGGGTCGGCCGGCCTGGGTTAAAAAGGCCAGACACGACACGGCTCGGTCAGGCATGGTACTTGGGCCGTGCAGGCTGGCACGCGTGCTGACCTCCCTGGCCCAGGCACGGCCCCTCGCTAAACGGGCTAGCACGGCGGCCCATTTGGCACGCCGACATAGCTACCCTGATTAGGCACAACCGCATGTCGCTTAATAGTAAATACAATAAGGTGACATAAGCAGGCTATAAGGACTAATATATTATATATTTGCTTAGTTGGAGGAGAGAGAAGAGAAGCAAGTTGTTCAAAATTTGGCACAAATTATAAAGGTGGCCTATAAACCAGGACGAAGGTAGTAGTAGTCAGCTACAATACAAGCCCCAAGACACTTTGTGAGGGTTTATGATGGGCCAACTATTAATAAAATTTACTATTGTACATGTCGGCTATTAGGTTGACTCTAAATAACATGGCAACTCCTTACAATCTATTGTTGGATGTACGCTCTCTTACTAAAGGTATATAGTACTAAAATTAATCTCATGATGCATCTAATAATATTGATTTTATAGTGTGAATTTTAATATATTTTTAATAAATTTAGTTGAAGTAAAAAAAATAACTTTGATCAAATTTTATATGCAGACAAAACACATAAAAATATTACTAACCATACTACGATCCCATAAAAAATTCGCTACAACCATGATCTAGAAAAAGGCACGTCCGCCCGTGACCATGCGCTGCAGTGTGCCTGCCAGGACCCAGAAGACACATCGATGCATGCAGGGTGCGCGTCCTCTCGGCAAGCTTTATTCTCCAGCTGGCCGCTGGTCCAAGTCGCGTGTCGTGTGTGTATGGGTTTCCTTGTGAGCTTGTTTTCTCAATGGCTTAGCGACTCGGCGGAGCTCCAGCAGTGGAGATTGACGATTTTGGGGATGTTGGGTATGCCTCGGTTCCTTGCTCTGGTTGGAGGATCCTTGCTCTGCTGGAGTCACATTGTTCCGGCTCTCGGTGCTACTTCCGCGGCTGCTGCTTGGGCACTTCTTCGCCATCCACGCGATATGCACCACTGCTGTTCTGGTCATCCGTCTGCTAGGCATGCTGCTCCGCCCTGTGACCGGTGCTGTTCTGGTCATCCGTCTGCTAGGCCCGCTGCTCCGCCGTGTGTGCGGTCTGGTTTGTATTGTTTCCTCCCATATTAGATTTGTTGTTTGTTGTTGTGGGCTGGGTTCGGTACGGTGTTTCTTGAGCAATGATGTCGTTGGATTAGGCGCTGGTTTTATAGGGATGCCGCTTATGTACATCATTTGTTGTGGAGGGCGCACCGTGGAGGAAGATGGCGCTTATGTGCTTCAGATGAAATGCATTCAACATACATGGTGAAAGAGAGCTGCCCCAGGCCCTCACTACTGAACCACCATGCCCACTATAAGGAGATGGAGATCTTCGTCCCAGGGGTAATCGATTTAAACTTTACTAATATTAGTCTTAGTCACCTACATTACCATGATCTAGTATACTGACAGTGATTCGCCAACCATATACAGTCATTAAACTGCACGCAATTCCTGTCTTAAAACTATTTGGCCAAATAATGGCTGCATTATCTGCTTGGCCATCACTTTAAAATATGAGCTGCCACATTTCTCCTTCCCCTCACACAATGCAATAAATCTGTGTATGGCAATCTCATGCCCTGTGTTTAAATCGGTTGAGTAAAAAATGGTACCCTGATGCATGCACTTGCCAGAGAGGTGCATTCAGTACTTCCCTACTTGAGGTGATCAGATATACTAAATTAAAATGCAATGGTCACATCACAGATTATAAATTGTTTTCTTAATTTACGCACACTCTACACCCGCTTCCCAAATCGGCTTTACCACATCACCATATATCCAACCTTTATGCGAAACAGGCAACTTACAATTGGAGTGATAGTTCAGTAAGAAAGAACATTTGGCACAAAGGAAGATTAATTTTGAAAGGAAAAGGACTTGTAGTGAACATAGAAAAAATTGATGCTCGAGTGACTACTAATATCATCTAAAATATGCAAGATAAAATAAGAGGTCAAGCCAATCAAGTGAAAGACGTTTGAACTGGAATTAGACACATTGTACATCATCAATCATTAGGAGTTGGACCCCATAGGAGTGAAAGACGTTTGTCTCCTGGTCTGCAAGCCAAAAAAATGTAGGAAGACTATCAGCCCATATGCAGCAAGAACACCATGGTAACAGTAGTAGATGATTGAGCGCATTGTAAATAATGGGGTGACCTCACCTCAAGTAGATCACATTAGAATAGAAACAACATAGGGAGTGGCGGTGGCACTTGTCGACCTTTACGCTGAAACGGGAAGTATCTGATCTCAAGTCGAAACACAGTAGCATCAACAGATGCAATGGGCCTATCCTCTGTGAAACCAAATGGAATTTGCTGCAACATTATTAAACTAAGTATTGGTACCATGCAAGTTAGAGTAGTCTAAAGAATTTATTTGCATATCAAACGGCAAACATGCAATGCAAAATTTATTTGCATCTCAAGGATTCTCATATTTAAATGCAAATGTATATTGTCACCCCATAGATTACATAGTACAACTTGACAGCAAAAATGAAATTACATAGGCACAATATTAATTGTCTAGGTTACATAAACTTGGACCTTGCTAGTCGAAAGGATGGTACGGAATATATAGTGAAACTCGAAGTGGCATGCAATATATAACCGCAGTGGAGGTAAATTGCCTAGATGATCATCCATACTCGCTACTCAGAGACAGTGGATGATAAGGTAAAGCTGTCTTTCAGTGTTGAAGACAGAAACATATGCCTACAATGTAGAAAAAATATGGCAAGTTTGTTTTTTGAAGGAAAGCCTCATGGCACTTTATTTAGATTGTGGCAGTGTTACATCGTCGAGTACATGAGAAAGTAAAAAACTGGGAGCAACATCTGCCCAAACAAAACTTGAGTTAACATCATAAGAGTACCTAGCCAGAAAATGTGCCAATCCATTAGCTTCACTTGGACAATGCTTGAAACAAATTCCAGGAATTTCATGAGCAATATGAAAACAGTCCGCAAGTATTGCTACATTGGGACCCAAAATCTCAATTTTTCCACTACGTGCTTCAATCAGTTCTAGACAATTTGATTCGACTGTCACCTTGGTGCACCCAATCTCTGAAAGAAGCTTCAAACCTTGCAACAGCGCCAAAGTTTCAGAAGTTTGGGCATTAAGAACATGGTCAATTAGCTCGGAAGCTCCTGCAACAGCTTCCCCTCGAGAGTTTCTAAGCACTGCAGCAACTGAACCTGTTCCACCATCAAAGTAACTTGCGCCAGTATTCAGCTTATACGAACCTGGAGCAGGTTTCTGCCAAGTAAGCTATGGTTGCCCTGTCCTCATTTCCTTTCATTAGATGGGCTTCTACATTAAAGCATC
>NC_057794.1:34710650-34719488 GCF_018294505.1 Triticum aestivum
ACTATTGGGTTCAGGAACCTCAGAGAAAAATTTCTTTGTGAACAATATGACAACGAGGAAACCATGAACTTGGCAATAGAAGGGGGGAAACAAGCAGTCTTTCAAATCTAAGGTACGTTAAATTAATTGCAGTATGATCACGCAAGTGTTCCTTCATTTGTATTTTAATTAGCAATTAGAACTGGTTCACTTATAGTCAATATACAACTACAACATTTATTAGTGTTTTCCTATTTTACAGTACTCTGCAGTGTAGAGTAACCACCAACTTCATGATCGATTAGCTAAATTATCAACAGTGGTTTTGCATCCGGTGAAACTCTATCAAGTTCAGTTTAGTTTGAACGATGATGTATTGTTGAAATTTTACCATCCTGATATAAAATGCAAGGTTTAGACACTTTGTAGCACAGTTAGCAAGGCGAGTTGTATCACATGACATGCCTTTTCAAATCGTTAAAGGGTAGTACTTTATGTACGTACCTAATCAAGGTTGAACACTGTCATGCCTTCCAAAAGTTTAAAAGTTATTAGGAATGTAGTGCAATTACTAATTAGCCATGTCATGTTTTAGCATAAAAGGATTTTTTTTCATTTAGTATATAGTACAGAAACAAGTACTCTCTGGAAGCATATACATAATATAAATATAGTTGAAGGTCCAACGATAATGTCATACCTGTAGCAGTGGCATCACCTCAAGAAACAGTACGACTAATGACTGTTGCCATATTTGTTCATACTAAATAACCCTACATCGGAAAACAGAAGCTAAGTGTCAGCATGATTCGTGAGAAGAGGACGCCAATACATTATGTTCATAGCACAACGGTAAATCAAAGGCAACCATGCTTTACATGGCAGAAGTTCCAAGGGAAGATAATCTAAAATGATATCTAATTGCGTGAATACATTGGACAATATCATTTCCAAATTTGGAGTTTACGATCCTAAAAACTGGAAGTCTCAGCATTCAGAAACCACGACCCTCCATTGCTACTACCATCATCTTGTCATTAACTGGTTCTGCAAATCCAATAGACGATAATCCTTCATGGCAACAAGGAGGGCCATACGTTTATGTTCTGATAGTAGCTATCGACTATCGTTGCCCCATGACCACCGCCTTAACGGTTGTCTTCCAGGCTCAGGGTTGCGAGTCCTCATATATGTCGTCAAGAGGAGCATAGGACATATAGCCCTGCGAACGAAAGCAAATTTGTATTGTTACACAGCACTTTTCAAGGGATAAAGAGAACAATAATAAATTAAGTCGCCCGACAAAAAAAAACATTTCGGTCATTTCATCAAGCATTTATCAGTAATCAAACCAGCAACATAGTACCACCATAAAAAACATCAATAATTAGATTTTCTTCAGGAATCCATTCCATATAATTCAAAATTGGTCGCTCATAGTTTCAAATATTTCTAAAATTGCTTCAAGGAAAGAGTGTGGACTGTGGAACATAACACCGCTGGTACTCTAAACTGTATCATCAAATCTCTGAATTAACTTGAAAGATAATGTATCAAATCAGCAAAATTATCATATTAAAATTTTGTGAGTAGTCATTTTCATCAGCAAAAATGAAGTACCTCTAGAAGATCTTGCAAAATGACAATTGTTGTTCAATGCACTTGGGATTACATGGAGCCCGTTAGTATCTTATGATCAGCATCAAATATGGTCTTACTAACTCCATTTAACCTACAACAAAATACACTAATCCATAAACAACTGCAGTTAGCAGTAAACTGAACTCACATGTAGCACAGAAAGGCTGCAAACACGTACTTGGTGCTGCTGAGCGGAAGAATATTAAACTGTCACAACCTTACATATTACAAGGGAGGAGATATACCACATTACAACAGCAGCCCCAAATTGCAGCAAATATATATAGCTCAATGTGTATTATTCATTTTAACACACTATTATTACTTGATATACTGAACTTCAACAGTAGTACATGCTTTAGAAAGCAAGCAAATTGTTGAATTGAAAGCTAAATTTGCCTAACAGTAGCACAAGAAAGCGGTAAAACGAAAAAAATGAGAGATGACAACTTTTCAAATCGAAGAATATTTACATTAGTATTTCTTAGCCAACACAGACAATGAGAGAATAGCATAGAAACAGTTAAATGAAAATAAAGTACCTTCACTATTTAGGCATACGAAATATGTAAACCTGAAAGAGCAAAGACCATGGCCTGAGAATCCTGAGCTTATTAAGATCCTGAATAGTGCCTTTGTATAAAAGGGAAACTTACTCTATCCTTCCCAGAATAGACAACCATAATGCATGAAAGTAGAAACATAATTGCTCTAGCTTTTTCCTCCAACAGTGGTGATAATCATGGTTCTCTGTCCTAGACGGAACATACTTTTTCAAGCTGAATGGCAAAGCTGCAAAATGACAACATAAATTCAGAAATATCTTGGATTACTCATGGAAAATATAACTAACACAAAACAACATCATCTATCCACCTAAAAGGAAATTACCAATGAGCGATAGCACATATTTTGAATGTTATCAAAAAGTAGGGAATGGGGAAAGGGAAAAAAGTAATAAACATATACTTTGCACATTTCTTGACATGTTCAAATACATAATTAATTGCTCGCCCACAATTCCTTCAGTTTAGTCATGTGTAAATTAAAAGCTAAACATGAGAAGCAAGCTCGTCCACAGTTCTATATGGTTTGCTGGTAGACACACTGCGGGTTCATGACCGAGACCATGCAGTGAAGTAATGAATCATATAGAACTAAACCCCAGCTGTCTGTTACCCTCTTCGCTTCAACAACAGTTATGTTTTATTGAAAAAGAGGCAGCCCTCCGATTTACATTATAATAAACGAAAGCAGGTCATACTCTACTCCTAAGAAAAAACAAAGAAAGAAAAAAAAATAGACAGGCTCAGCAAACTGAAGATGACAGAATGTAGTTTTTATTTATACTGCAAAGACAGGGGCAAGCTGATAATTTGTAGCCTTCCCGGTTGTTTTCTGGAAATTTCAGCTGAATAAGCTGCAATACTTGTAAGTTGTAAAGTACCTCTCGTCAAACTGAAAATGTCTGTAGGAAACGTACATCTTCGCCTAGAACTCATAGTTACTGGAATCCTCGAGCGAGGGAGAATCCTCAGCCTGAACTGTCTCGGGCTGTTTTTGCATCTCCAAGTGAAGAAAACATCAACACCAATATATAACAGAGATTCTAGGAAGGGAAACAAAACATCATCTACGTGCACATAGGTTGATCGTGTCAGTGAACCAAGAGAGGAACTTTGCAGGGTACAAATCACTCCATTGCTGTAAGAACCAATCTGGCTTGCAGCTACACTTGCACCTAAATATGAGTGGTGGTCAAGGAGAGGACAAGAGCATACCAAATGAGAAAAACGACAGGAGCACCCGATTTAGAGGGGTGTAATTAACCAACGCTTGCATAGTCACAGTTAGAGAGAGGGATGAAACAGGGAAATATGAAAGCTTACCGGAAACTTATTTTGAGCCTGCTGCATCTTTCAAATGGATATTGTACCCACTTCCTCCATGGTAAGT
Organism: Triticum aestivum; assembly: GCF_018294505.1. NCBI lineage: Eukaryota > Viridiplantae > Streptophyta > Magnoliopsida > Poales > Poaceae > Triticum > Triticum aestivum. Next base: position 34,714,227 of record NC_057794.1, read on the forward strand.
CACATCCATCTCCACACTTCAGAATCAAAGCAGTAGTCTAAGTGGGGAAACAAAAACAAATAGATGTGATGTTGTCCGAGACAACTCCACGAGGCTCATGCTGCCACCAAACCGGGGGCCCTCAAAGCTCGCTGCCGTCGTACCTAAAACACACAAGGCGCTCCCTTTTCAATAGTGTTGCAAGATGGAAACATCATTTGCAACTCTCAAATAATTTAGATGAATGACATGGCATCGAACTAAACAATTACAGTTACTAAAAAAACATCACCAGCTACAAGCTGCATCAGGTTTAATATGCCATTAAATTAAACAGAGCTAACAAGTTCATTTCCCAACAGTTGTAGGCATGTCAGACTTTCAAAAAGAAATCTATCTATCTACCACATAAATTCATCACACACATAACACAACAAGAGACATCTCGGATTTTACCTACAAAATTCCACTATGGCAATCATCACCACCTCATCACAGGAACAACCACCCTTCCTCTCTCGCTGTCGGCTGCCAATCCAGTCTCGCAGCCCCATCCTCGTAGCTCGCAGGCCACCCCAGGCCACTCTAGTGAACATGTTTCAGTTTTCTTCTCTTATCCGCCTTCAGAAAGGATCAAAGAGAACGTAAGCAAAGCTACTCGTCTTGTTATGATTGACCGGAACTAATTATTTGAAGAATTAAATTAGATGGCTTACATATATAGATCAATCCTCCCCGTCCTTCTTGGATTTTCATCAAACATCATGTAGGCATAGAGAAACCAAATCTGCACAAACAATGATAGAAGCACTAACAGCAGTGCACTGGAAGGAGGCAAAATCAGAAAGAGGAGAAGAGTGTGTGCACCTACTTGAGCAGGAGGCGATGGAGCCTCGTGCAGCTTCTCCTGGTCCACCTCGACCTTCCTATGTGGCATGGCTGCCCCAGCTCCTCAATGGTCAGTTCCGGCTTTTCGGCTCCGGCGCTCATCCAGGAGAAGGGCGACCGGTTCCTCTAGACGTGTCGCCGCCACAACAGGATAGCCGACCTGTTGCTGCCCCTGCAGGGCAACGACTGGCTGCTGCCCCGCCGCCTCCACACCCCAAGACGCCTTGCATGAGAGGAGGGGAGAAAGCGTCGCTGGGGCGAGGAGCTGGAGGAGGAGGAGCAGTAGCAGGCCGTGGCGGTAGCAGTGCGGGCAACAACGGTCGGAGAAGAAGGCGCGCCGCGGGTTGAGGGAGGAGCTGCAGCAGCTGGAGATGGGAGGGAAAGGGGCTGGCGGCGCAGTGGGAAAGAGGAGAGGCGCGGGGCTCGGGAGGGGATCACTCCCATTTTCCTCTTGCCTGCCTCCCGAGCTGTTGCCTCCTCGTCCACAGCACGTGGTCGGGTGCGGAGGCAGGGGAGGAGGAGGTGATGGAGGCGGAGGTGGAAGAGACGAGGCGTCCAAGAGGATGGGGGAAGTGGTGGCGGCGGCGGCATGGGGAAGAGCCGAAGAGGAGAGGGGTGGGAAGAGATAGAGGGATGACGAGGAAGATATTTCCATCGCTTTGTTTCCCTCTTTTCGCCCACCGAAACGAGGCAAACCCACATCGTTCTTTCGATGCAGCAGGTAACCAGGGTCACCCGTCGTCCGTTCGGGAAGCAGCGACAAACGTAGAAAAATACCAACGGTTGACCGGCTGCCAGCGGCCAAAAACGAAGGATCCGGCTTGCCTGCTTCCTCTCCGTGCTTCCATCCGTGCTCCCACTTCATCTTACGGTTGTCTTTTTTCCTTTTTTTCTTTTTAATTTAATCATCTTTTCCCTAATTTTAAGGAGGTGGGGCCGGGTCTTATTTTGTTCCAATCAAATATTGCCATGTATGCGGGAGCACGGATGGGCACACACGCGGGAAGCAGGTAAGTCTCGTCCAAAAACGAGCGCTAGTAAAAAGATCGTTCGGCCCTGGATCGCTAGCGCACTCAGTTGCGCTCGCTAGGCGGGTAGCCTAGCAGGAGGGTTTATATATATGTTCAATCAGGGCTGGCTAGGGGTCAAGTGACCGAATTTACAATTTTGGCCGGTCACTTCTTCTTTTTTGACAAGCGGGCACATTGGACTTGATGAATTCTTCCCTCGAGATCAAAATACGCACGCATATAACACAACACGGCTGACTGATATCTAGTTGATTGACTCACGATACAACACATATTCCCTTCATTCCATAATGTAGTGCTTTCTCTATCCCCGTACTTCAACTTTGATTATGAATTTAACTACCAAGACTGATTGCGGCGGGAGCAACAATTATATCAGTGAATTCGTATTCGAAAGAAGTTTTCAATTATATAATTTTTTCTCCCGCCGCAGTTGGTCTCGTTGGTTAAATTTATGATCAAAGTTGGACCTTGGAAAGCGTGGGCGCACTATATTTTAAAATGGAGGGAGTACAACACAACACGGCTGACTGATATCTAATTGATTGACTCACAATACAACACATACAACACAACACGGCTGACTGATATCTAGTTGATTGACTCACAATACAGGCAGACACACCGATGCATGGCTTGATTGGTGGCAACCGGTACGTATCATACCTAATGTTTTTTTTTATTGATCTCTCATGGTTATGCAAATTACAAAGGGGTAGGGTGTGTACTTCACTACTTACACACATACAAGCACAAGACCAAACCTATCCGTACGAAATCACTTGACATCTAGATTGGGTCGACATCACATATGTACTAGCCGGCGGCGACCATCTTGAGTTCTTATGGTTACGTGCATGCTTCATATGTTTTTCTTGGCTCAGAGCACAAGTTAACTAGCTATAGTAGTATATTTTGTTGAACAGAATCTGAAAGCTACACACAGGTGTGTTGGGAACTCATAGATATATCTTCTTTGTGTTAGTTTTGATTAATCGGTCCAATGAAACTTTATTATGATATGAGGTTTGGCTATATATATCCGAAGTTATAGTTCAATTAAGCTTCGCATGGGATGATGTACAAAGGCAGGCCCCTTGACAAGGGTGTGCGAGTTGTGCGATGGCACAGGGCCCCCAAAATCGGGGGGCGCTAAACGGAGAGAAAATCGGTAAAATTGTTCCGATTCATCATCGTTGCTGGGCGTGTTGCAGCTGCGTGGTTCACGATCGAACGAAAATTACCGGTCATTCGGATAAAAAAGTAGTAGGGGCCGAGTTAGCCCAGTACCCATGCCCCAGTCTGTTTGGGGCTTTGGGCCTGTTTGTAGAAATTCAGATAAAGAAACACAAGTCAGGCCTACTCACGAAACCAGGCGCTCGTGTCTCCACGATTCCCAGTGGGGATAGCGAGGTGCTGCCGGCTAATTCGACGACGAGATCGATCGCAGTCGCCTCGGGTGTGTTTAGTAGGGTGTATGGAGGGTGCATGAAGGCAAAAGTTTCCAATCCGACCCACTTTTGCTTGTTTGGTAGGGTGTATGAGCTCACCTGGGCTATGTCCAACTCATGCAAAAAAGGGCCCTCAGCCATGCCCATCTCATGCACCCAAAGGGTGCATGGAGGCAGCCATGCTGGCCCCGACCCTCATCCCCACCCACCAGACCACGTTTAAATATATTTAAATTTTCAAAAATGTTCAGAATTTCAGAATTTTTTTATATTTTTGAAAAAATCATAATTTCATTTTTTAAATTTGTGAAAATGTTCAGAATTCCAAAATTGTTTAAATTTTCAAAAAACAATTCATAATTTTAATTTTTGTTTAAATTTTCAAAAAAATGTTCAGAGATTCAAATTTTGTTTCAATTTTCAAAAATGTTTAGAATTCCAGATTTTGTTTAAATTTGCAAAAAATGTTTATACTTTCAAAAAAATAATTTTTCAAAAAATGTTCATATTTCAAATTTTGTTTAATTTTTTTAGAAAAATCAAAATTCATTTTTTAAAATTTTCGAAAAAGTTCAGAATTTTGAAATTTATTTAAATTTTAAAAAAACTTTGGAACTTTAAATTTTCAATAAAAGGTTAGAATTTAAAAATATGATTAATTTTTTGTTCACATTTTTTCAATTTTGTTCATCATTCAAAAAAATTATTCGGAATTCAAAATTTTCAGCATGTCTACATACATACAGGTTGCCAAACAAACTCTTAGCTCAGCATGTCTCGGCACATATACCGCTGCCAAACAACAACAAATGCATGGATTCAGTATGTCTACACTCAGCATGTATCAGAAGAGAAAAAATAGGCTAGGTTCATACATGCTACCAAACACACTTGAGTCCACCGTGCATCTGGCCGTCGCCGCCGGCTTTGCTACTACAACACCTCGTCCAATCATCCCCAAATATATCCCAAGTAAGCCGTAAATCATAAGTTTTTAATCAAATTCGATGGGTGATGAACACTGCATTAGGTCAATTTTTATATACAATCTTTCTCTGATTCTTTCTATATTTTCATGCCAAATCGAACGCAATCCCTACTAGTATAGCAGTACTACTCAGTTAGGCTTGTACTTGGTTCTAATCAAATTAATACGATCAATGTCATACACTGTCCGTAATCCATTTTTTAGTGCTAGTGCTAATTCTTCATACTTGTGTGATAGCTAGCTATACTTGCATATTTCATTTCAAGAAAGACCGAATTTGTTGATGACAATAACAGTGGGAAATGATACCTTGAAGAAAATTATTACGAAGATATAAGTGAAATCTTCATTTCAAGAAACACAAGATGGATACTCATTTTTGTAAGAAGACGAGGTCAGTTTATTGCTTTAGTAGTACCATCACTCTTTCAGCATTAGTTTCTAATATATTCTAAATAGTATATGTGATAACACTCATTTGAAATTATGCAATTATCTGAGAGTACGCTTAGCTGTATTAGGTTTTAGTTACACAGTCTTTTCTAAATTTAGGGGCCCATTTTGCATTTCGCACAGGGGCCCCGAATTCCTAGAGACGGCCCTGTACAAAGGCATAGGCATACCTATAATATGTGTAGTTTTCTATACAAAGAAAATGAAATAGAAACTTAAAAATAAAAATAATGAAGTTTTCTAAGAATACTAATAAAGTAGTTTCATTGTTAATAGCCTCTAAGAAAAAGGAAAGTAGAAATTTGAAAAGAAAATTTGCACACAACACTTTTTTATATATAATATGCAAAAATAAGCATATAATAGTTCAATTTTCGTACAAAAGTTGTCCCTTATAATAATGATTGATTTAGTGGAATTGATATAGGGGGTCTGCCCCTACTTTGTTGCCCGTCTCAACTTTTTTCTTGGG
>NC_057794.1:34719831-34805266 GCF_018294505.1 Triticum aestivum
TTGCAATGCCGCCACGATCCCCAGGATGAGCACGAGAGCCCATATCCCGGGCTTGGTGGCCGGGCAGCTATGCGGCGCCTTCGCCGGCCCTAGCTCCGCCCAGATCTCCACCTTGGGCATGGGCTGCGGGCAGGAGGAGAAGCAACAACGTTGTTGCGAGTGGGAGGAAGCGAAGAGAGCGCGCCATCGAGTTGGAGTCGAAAGCAAGAGTGGGCTTTGGGCTTCGTTGGCTGTCTGTGCAAGTTGAAGACAAGTTGTAAGCGAGGTCGAGTGCTTATAAATAGGCACAACCACGCGCTCAAGTGCCACTATAGTCTTTTCTCAACAACAAAAAAAGACTGCCACTAAAGGAGACAAAAATAAAGTTAGTTATTTCTTTCATCTACGGAAGAGGACCAAACTGATTAAGGCACCAACTAGTCATCAACCCGTGCGGGCTGTATACACCGATTGATGCAGAGGCCGGGGGTTTTAACCTCCTTTTCCAGAAAAGAAGTAAACGTGGAAACACATAGTTGGAACTTTAGAGCAATATATTTAGTATATGTTCAAACTTATAAGAACTCAATACATCAGCCCTTAGTTTTTAATGATAAATGGAATGCATTTTAATGTTCCAAAAATAATTTTTTTTTGGTGGGTGAATGTTTCAAAAATATTACTCCCTCCATTCACAAATATAAGATGTTCTAGCTTTTTTCAAGTCAGAGACTTTTTGATGTGTTTGCTCACTTATTTCAGTGTGTATGTAGTCCATATTGAAATATTCAAAATATCTTATATTTGCGAACAAAGGGAGCAGAAGATAATTATAAACCACAATTGGGGCACGATGCACAACGGAAGTAATACCCTCCACGTTATATCTACGACAAATGAAGGGGTATATTATCCCTCAAAAAAATGGAGTATATTTAACAGAAACGACATACCACAAAAGGAGTGATGGTTAAGTGGCTTGAATGCAAATGAAGAAGTCGCCAACAAAATCCGTCCCTCAATTTAAAAATTATATTCTCCTAAAAGAAATTAAAATTATATCATTCATTTTTTTTCTGACGTGGAAGTTAAGTGCGGTTGTGTCCTACAACCACTCTTTTTTTGCGGGGTGTCCTACAAACACTCAGTCTGCATTCTTATAGAGAAAACATGCACCACCTCGACCTATTGAATACTCCCCTCAGAAGCACACGTGATTTCTTTGTCTATACACACAATATATTTTTACATGGATTAGCCAGAAAAAATGGAATATCAACAATAATGGCATACGTGCGTACATAGGTGGAGACTTGATTTGTACCTGCAAGAGCAGCAACTAATTTGGATATGTAACAAACATAATCTGAAGTGTGAAACAAACCTAGGATATGTAGGTATCTATATAGTTACAGTTGCACGGAAATTTCATACTTCTTTTTAATATATAAAAACATCACTAATCTAGAGCCTTGTTGCTGTACAAAATTGAAAACCTGTAAATAATATCTTGTAGAACTCAAGTACTCTATGCAGGCTTAATTAATTTAGATGGCAACTGCTCTACATTCTGATTACCAGAAATGACTGTACACTCTATCGACATTGATCAAAGAAATCTAGGAAGATGATATATGCTATATGTAAAATATTCAGAACCTAGGCATCATTTTTTCGATAAAGAGTGCTTTTTACCGACTCATAGTGTAGCATCAAGCGATACAATCATAATGAATACACACACGGCCTCTGCATAATTAGGATGCATACAACCAACACAACACACACACACACAATCATGCAGGCAAAGCAAAGTCATATAAGACCGAAGCGATCAGGGGCGGATCCACTAAGGGGCATGGGTGTACAGATGTACACCCAAATATTTTTTGCAACAAAAATCGTATATATGTGTCTAATGCATATGTGACAGAAATACTAGCCTATAGTTTAGGAGCTGCCCACTAGCCCGACAGAAGTTCAGGAGCAGCCCACTTTTGTCCACGCATTTCTCAACGTCAGGGAGGGGAGCGTTCTAGTGTAGCAATTTACAAACTTCTCAAACTAGTACACATGCACGTGCAACGCACGTATCATAATCTACAATAAAAGCATTTATTTGAGTATATTTTCTCTTCTAGCGAGTTTTTTACCGACCCATTCAAATCTGTCTTATGCTCAGTGATATGAGCGCGCCTGTAACATACGACCCATAAACATGTCTTCATATAACATTGATGATCACATAATTCTATTATAATTTGTTACATAATTTAAAAAAAAAACACAACTAAACACCATTATCTTTTGAAGGTCCATTTATTGATACGATCTATGGTGCTTCATCCGATGGATGGGATATTGGTTTGAGCTTCGTTCCCTTCGTACTTTAAAATATATATCAAAAACTTCCTCGTCAACTTCATTTCCTTCATACTTTAAAATATGAAAAAATATGTCTTACTCTAGTAAAGGGACATCATCAATCATACCGATGAACAAAGTTACTCTATTAAGTCATCGTTTGTTGGAGTGACAGTCGGTGAAAGGATAAATGATTGTGAGATGAGCTCAACTTCGGGTGATATGTTCGATGTTTTGGAGGGGGGGGAGGGGGTCTATCAATAATCATTCAATCTTTGGGGTCTGTGTTGTTTCCGTCATCTTTCAAGTCTTGATTTCTTGTAATATCATCATTTTATTCCTAATCCACTAAAATGACAGGTAGTTTTGTTCTAAAATATGTCATATGATCCTATAAAATTTTATGGGTCTATCAGAGTTAGTTAGTTTTGATAGACCCATAAAATTTATATCTCCGGTGAAGTACTCCATAAAATTTATATTACTTTACAAGAGGGAGTATTTCATAAAATTTACCATCCACGCACCACAAGATGACCTACAGGATTACAAAACATAAAATATATTCAGTTTTATTTAATTTTTATTGATATTTATACGAAACTTTTTAAACCATCAACTGATCATCATGATCATAACAAGCCGTGATGATTAAAGAAATGGCACCCAAAATCGAACATGCGCTATAAAAGAAAAGTATTTTTCTAGAAGATGAAAGAAAATTGGTTTGGACAACGCCACAGTCACTCACAATCCTTCTCTGGACACTGCTAGTATATACTGTAGTTGTACTAAAAAAAAGCCAGTCATTCCACCGCCCCTGTCTTTTCTCCTCCCTTCCCTAATCTTCCATGGTCGCCAGATCCCTCCCTCCATAGCCGGCGCTCCCTGTAAGGCCGCCCCTCCCCTTCGTCACCCACGCCGGCGGACGTGCATGCCCCTGCTCCACCTCACTCCTCCTTCAAATTCGGCCGTCGAAGTGCTCGAGGAGGCGGTCGAGCTTGGCATGCTCGCCGGCGACGCCGGCCCCTTACTGCACACGCCAGACTACCGACCTCTCAGGCGGGGGGCGCACGCCGACCCCAGGAAGAGAGAAGTGAAGATTTTGTGCCGGCTTCTTGCTCAGCTGGGAGTTTGAAGAGGACGGCCGTGGCCATGGCCTTGGAGGAGGTGGAAGTTCCCGTCCCCACAGAGAAGTTGTCCACGGATCCAAATCTGTAAGCAGAAAGAAAAGAACCTGATCTTGGATTTCTTCACTTGCGTTATTCAGAGTCATCCTAGTCCACCATACGTTCCCTTATTCAACTGGATGACCGCAGAGACGGGGGAAGGCGGGGTGGTGTTGTGCTGGTGGCCACCGGGAGCTTCAACCTTCCCACCTACATGCACAAGCATGTTTGGTAAGCCGCAACACCTGTTAAATCTGTTTAGCAACTCTGAAGTGTTGTGTTAATATTAGAACAAGCTGAGAATCAGAACAAACAGATTACATATTACCCCATCTCTTGTTTCATACGTACAGAGCTTGCGAAGGATGGGTTGCAGCAGCGAGGGTAATCGGTGCTGGGATGTTACTGCCTTAATGGATACATGTCCCTGGTGAACCGATGCTAACAAGAAGAAGGTACTATGCGGAACTGGAAATGTGTATGGGTTTGTGTTAACACCACATTCTCATGACCGAATTTGCAATTTGGGGCTGCTCATGACCTCTTGCCGTCTGCTCACCGGATTCGCCTCTGCGAATTGGCATGTTGAAGCTCGTCTTTCGTGATGGTTGATCCATGCATAATAACCTGATTTTTCATGTTATCAGTACATGCGTACCATTGGATTTTCGCTGTCACATAAGGTACTTTCAGTTCAGATGATGTGTTCATTTGATGGACACATTCTTGTGTTCTTGATACAGGCAATGCAGAAAGGTCATCAGCGTACCTTGACCATTCTCTCAAGAGTTAAGAATTCTTTTGTGCAAGGACGGCTTAGCTGATCAAGGTATGTGACAATGATTTTTGTTGTTGCAACACAGTAGTGTCTTCTCTCACATTGTTGGATCACCAATTGTATCAGTACTATAACACTGTATATAAATCAGTTGTTTACGACTTGCGTTTTGTCTCAGGAAGTGTCAAGGTAATGCTGCTATGTGGTTCTGACCTGCTCGAGTCATTCAGCAAGCCAGGGGTTTGGATTCCAGATCAGGTACAAAACTTGAACACTTTTTGGTACCGAAAGGGGATGGGAGCAACAAGTCTGAATCAAAGAGTATGTTTTGAATCTTCGTTGCATTGCACAATATTTTTATTGTTCTAAGAAATTCATGTAGTTGTATATGGAACATTTCCTTGATGTGATGGTCGGGCATATTTGTTTACTAAATCATACTTCCAGATTACCTTTGTCGGCAACTCTAAATATTTCTTAGATGGCTTACCACAAGCATTAGTCCTGCAAAAACATATACTCTAAACAGGTTCATGATAGATCAACAAAATGTTGTTGATGCTCTCACCTATTAGGAGATGCACATGAAAAAAAAAGATATGCTAAAGTTGGCGTAGTTCCAACAAACAGACATTCAAATGCATCATTTTGTACTCAGGGAGCAGGAAGTGTGACTTCTTTAGTTTTCAAAATTAGAATGGATCACGTGTACTCCAGATGTTTTCAGTTTAAATAATCATGCACATTCTCAATCATGTGGTGTGCAAAAGTGGGTTTATACAGATTTATACAATTCATTGTAACATCCTGGAGCTGGATAGATGCTATATTACTTTGTAGAACGATTGTGTTGGTGGTTATGTTGATGGAACTTGATATAGTAAAGTCACTTTCCTGTATTTACTTGATATAGTAAAGGCAATTTGTGCAACACAAATCTAGTTTCATTATCCTCATATAGTCAGTATGTAAAATGAACGGCTTATAGCATTTTGCTGTGCAACTGTTTATTAGTTAGAACTCTATTATCAAAAATCTAATCATGAGTAATGCTGCAACAGTCAAAGAAAGAAGTCGAACCTGAAGAAGTCCTCGGAAGAATCACAGCTGCGTGTGCCCGGCTGGTTCAGGGGACGCGACAGGCGCTGGCGCCCTGCCCCGGCGGGCGTGTGCGCGGCGGCGTGGGTGCCAGTGCAGGGCGGGCGCGGCGGTGCGGGTGCCGGGGCAGGCTCTCTCCTGGGCACTGGCGATCTCGCAGGACGGATGCCACGCTACGAGCGGCAACAATCGGCGATGGCGATCGTGCACGGAGGTGACGTGACGGTGCAGTGCGGCGTGGTCGCCGCGCAGGCAGGAGACGCCGTTGGTTGGCGGCGTATGTGCCTGGCGGTGAGGTCAAGGTCAAGGGCGTGAAGTTCCCTTAGCTTGCGATCTGATTTTCCGTGATTGTAGGGGACGCTGGGCTGGTTGTTAGTTTGCGATCTGATTTTCGTGATTGTAGGGGACGTTGGGCTGGTTGTTAGTTTGCGATCTGATTTCCGTGATTGTAGGGGACGCGCGGGGCTGGTTGTTCGACTACTACTCTCATGATGAAGTACGGTCAGTCATTGGTAAATGCTAAGTGCACACGGTTTGGATTAATGATGGCCGTTAGATTGAGACTTGTTGGCCTAATCGTGTGGTGCTGATTGGCTCGTGCGTTATTGTGGGACTAATTGCGGGTGCATGTAAGAAAGTTTTTATTTGATTGTTTAATAGTAGTAGAGATTGGTTCTAATACTGTAAACCTTATCACTGGCATAATACTAGCGGCGTAGGCCCACAACGCCAGTAACTGTGTTTTACGAACACCGCTAGTAGGCAAATAATGAGTATTTGCATGAGATACATGAGTACTTCTTTTTGAACACGTGCCAAAACATGAACATCTCTTTAAGATACATGAACATTTCCTTCACATGTAAGAATCCTTCCGAAATACTCTTATGGATGTGCATGGACATTTATAGTTACATACGAGAGCATTTATGAAAATACATGTACATTTTCCCATAAATGCAAAGATTTATTTTGATACATGTGGACATTTCTTTTCGCATACAGTTACATTTTAAAAAGCTGGTAGACACTTTAATACGTAGAAAAAATATTAGAATGCCTTGAAATTTTAATTATTTATTGAAACGATTGTATGAACATTTTATATTTATCTCTTTTCCTACTTTTAGATTATTCTGTGTTTTGCACAAAAAAAAGGTCTAGAAGGCTGAAAATAGCACGCGTCGGCCCGCGGCCATTCCGGGTGTGGGAAGCCCATGTGAGCGAGGCGCCGCTGCAGAAAGCTCACAAACACAGCTCCGAGCGAGGTGACGAGCTGACGAGCTGTGTTTGTTCCGGCGAACTGACGAGCTGTATTTGTTCCGCCCGCTCGCGAGACTAGCTAGGGTTTACACTCCGCTCTCCTCTCCTCCGCCATCTCCGAGCGAGGTCGAGCGGCGGCGGGTACTGTCTCCCGGCCGGTCGTGCTCAAGGAAGGTAACGCCGTTTTTCGCTTCTCCTCTCTCCTCCTGAGAGACGCCTCCCTCTTCGTTCGTTGGTTCCCCGATCTGATTCGACATGTAGACGGTTTTTTTCTTTCTTTTTGATTCGCTTTCTTGATTGATAGGGGAAACCAAACCGGTAGTATCACCCTCATCCTTAAAGTTGGTTAATGTTGTAAAGCCATTCTCCTAGGTACTACTAGTAGAAAGTATGTTTTTTGCCTAGGGTTGCAGAAAATACTAGTAGTATTTCTAGTTGAACAAATTGGCCCTGTGAACTCAACTCATCAGCTGTGGCAAAATGTTTGATTTCCTTACTTTCTTTCTTGCCCAACCAAGAGCCACAAGAACCAACAATTATATGTATATAAGCTCTGGTTTTCATGTTCAGATCCAGCAATTAGTAGTAATTCTGCTTGCAGAAATGTTTGCGTCAATTCTAGCTCGTTTCTTTGTATTCTCTTAGTTAGTTCATTATTCAGGCTCTGCTTGCTACTTAATTAGTTAATTATGGTGGTAGATAGTTTAATTTAATTATGTGCCCTGGACCATAATTTTTTCTTTCTAACAATCTAGAGACAGACAAGGTGCTAGCTACTTCAATAAATCTCCATGCTTGTGAAGGAAACACAAGTTTTGGATGGATACAGAAAAATGCTCAAAGTTCATCACTAGTATATTCTTCGTAACATATATCTCCATCTGTCTTCACATTCATGCATTATTCTGATATATTGTAAGTTTGAGTCCAGCTCTTTTGGTTGTTTTCTGAACCTTGATATATATTACCTGATTGCTACAGCTGAATTGAATTTGTTTGATGGAGGACCTACAGGAGGCTCTGATGACAGAGATTCTCAAGAGGATCACCACGATAAGTGATCTGAATTCTCTTTCCCTTGTGTCAAAGCAGCTCTGCAAGATAGAGGGGAATCAGAGGGGTGCTATCCGTGTTGGTTCCCGTCTTTGCACTGCTACAGAAGCACTGACATCATTGTGCGCCCGCTTCCCAAATCTGCGAAGAGTGGAAATCGATTACTTTGGTTGGATACCTGGACATGGAAGGCAGTTGGACAACAAAGGCTTTTCTGTGTTTTCATCTCACTATTCCTCACTGATTGACCTAACCTTAAGCTTCTGCTCATGCATCGATGACTCTGGGCTTGCTTGTTTAGCTTATTGCAAGACATTGGTGTCTCTCAGGCTCAACTCCGCACCAAAAATAACGTCAGTTGGGCTTTTCTCGGTTGCAGTTGGTTGCAGAAGTCTATCTGCTCTCCACCTTATTGATTGCGAGAAAATCGACACTGTAGAGTGGCTGGAATACCTTGGTAGGGATGGATCGTTGGAAGAGCTTGTAGTGAAGAATTGCCAAGGAATCAATCATCATGACTTTCTAAAGTTTGGTTCAGGATGGATGAAGCTCCAGAAGTTTGAGTTTGAGAGTAAAAGAGAAAGATATGATCGTCTTCCAGGTGATGTGGTCTATGACTCCTCGTACCATGCTCACAGCACGGATATATATGATTTCTGCTGTGAGAGTTTGAAGGATTTAAGGTTGGCTCATATTAAAACTTGGCCAGAAGTAGGTCTTCGTCTTGTCCTAGGGAAGTGTAAAGCATTGGAGAAGCTTTGCCTTGAGTATGTTCGTGCCCTAAATGACAATGACATTATTGCATTATCTCGGAGCTGCAGCAACCTTAAAAGCATCTCACTTTGGCTCAACCTGCAGCGCTACTCTAGTGATGTCAGCTATTGTGAGACGAGGACGTCATTTACTGATAACAGCCTTTACGCTCTAGCACGAAACTGTCGTATGCTTCAGATGGTAGACCTCAGCTTTATAGGATGTTCCCGTGACTGGCCATCAGAAATAGGATTCACACAAGAGGGTTTTCTGGTGCTCATTCAGTCCTGCCCGATTCGTGTTCTCGTGCTAAACACCGCCAACTTCTTTGATGACGAGGGGATGAAGGCCCTCTCATCCTCACCACATCTGGAGACACTCGAGCTTATATTGTGCCATGCGGTAACTGATGCTGGGATGCACTTCATTGCGCACACCCCATGCTTGAGTAATCTCACACTTCGGTTGTGTCATAACGTTACTGATGTGGGAGTGGCTGAACTGGGACATGCACATAAGTTAGAATCTTTGGTTGTCGAGTATTGTGGTGAGGTCTCTCTGCAAGCTGTGCAGGGTGTTGCCAAGTTAGTTCACTACAGTGACTATTCATATTTCTTTATGAAGAAAATTGGTCTTGGCGCCTATTGATGAAGTGGTCTCCAAATTTTCAGTATGAATTTGCTGCTGAAGCCATTAAGTTGTTCAGTGTGGATCATCCGACCCAGATTCACCTCTCTGAACTTTTTGTTGCCCTCTACCTTTACGGCAATGATTTTCCTTTAGACAGTCTATAATGATGAATTCCAGATGGCAACTAATTAATGAAACTTTAGTAGTAGGCACAACTTGTGTATTATTGTCAACCGTAATTCTGGTTCCTTAATTTCTACCCTCTATAGCGAAACCGGCATAAGTAGGCCACAAGATTCCCTGTTTCTGCTGTGGAGGCACTATATGACCTTTTGGTGTTATTTGTATTATTTAAGCAAATGTCGTGAACCCTTTTTTCATTGGGTAAGTGATTTTGAAGACATATATCTGCCTGCTATGTTCGCGTGCCAATTTTGGTATGAATGAATGTAGTAATAAGTCAAGTTTTGATGCTTGTTTTGTTGATATTGACTCCATTGGAGGATGACTTTGATAGCTTCTCAAAAGAATAGTGCTAGTTACTACTCCCTCTGTACGTCTTGCATTAGTGTACAGAGGTAGTAGCATAATTGTGGATGTATAGATTCCAAAATGACATGAAGTTGAGGTACAACTGAAACTTGAGTGACTACTAAAAGCATATAGCATATCCATCATATCATGTCTTCGCTCTGGACATCCAACACTCAAAAACATTTTCTTAACTTTTTTAGGGGGCCACATCTCTTTTTACCTATCAAGAGTATATATGTTGATAGCTCGTTGCATCAGTTCAGCTAGTAGGAACAGCATTTGCCTTGTATTTGTAGCTCATCAAGATGCCAACTTTGCTTTGCTGGCTATTTAATTTCTGTTTTTATACCTGAGCTAAAATGAAACACGCACCTTTCTCTTGCTAAAAAAAGGGAGAATAGTTTATTTGTTTACATTAGCAATCCGGCAGATGTACAGGAAGCGCCGCCATGGCAATCCGGCAAACGTACAGGAGGTTGCAGTTCTTCTTCAGTTTGTGTGGGGTGTGGCCAAGATGCTGCTTGCTTCTAGATGCCTTGAATTTCACAAGATGCAGCCAAACACACAAATTACATTGTTCACTAGTTGGCTAAGTAAAAACCCTGGAGGTTCATTAGTCCAACTATCGTCACACTTCTTACAAAAACTGAACTTGCTAGCCCGTGAGCTACAGAGTTTGCATCACTGTCTAGGAAAAAATTCACAGGAGAAAATTAATCTGTCATTTTTTCCACAGGAGAAAACAGAGGAATAGATGGCGACACTGAAGAAGAAAATTTTGGCGTGTCAGATGTTACACGGCAACCAACACATACATGGGCTGGTAGACGTACAAAAAGCGCCAATAACCCACTTGAGTTTGTATTTTGTTCAATTTGTGTGGTCAAGATGCTGCTTGGCTGCACAGGCTTTGAGTTCCAGAAAGTTGCAGCCATGGCCTCATATTCCCACGGACACACGACTTCCAACAAGACTTGTGTTAAACAGAATTCAACACCGAAACCTTTATTTCTACCACTGCCGCTGGATAGAATTCAAGCATGGAATTTTCCCGCAATTTGTAGTTGCATTGCATCGCGCCACCCTTCATGAGTCCTTATCTATACTTGGTCCATGTACCAGCTGAGAAGCGAAAAGGAAAACCTTTTAGAGAATAGCTTAAGACATATATAATGAAGCAGTTTTACATGATCAAATAAACAAGGAAGGATACCATCAAAGAAAAACTCTACTGCATTGTTAACTCAAGTCGTTCAGTGCATGAGTTGTTGATGGAGGAGAATTGGAAATATATGAGCAGGCGTACGCCGTGGGTATTGCTTTCTAGGAATAAGTCCTGTGTCATTTTTCCATGAGCAGTTTTAACATGATCCCTCTTACCCCCTCTTTTCACATGAGAGGTAAGAGTATAAAATAGATCTTAGCCGTTGATCTCATCAATGAATGGCTTGATTGACTCTTACCTTCTTACCTCACATGTAAAAAAAGGAGGTAAGAAGGACCATGTTAAAATTTGCCTTTTCCATAGGAATGAGGAGAGAAAATAGAGGAAGAGATGGCAGACACTGAACAAGGAAAACCGGCGCCCAGCAGCAGTTGCCAAAGGGATGTGCCAGCGTCCCAACAAAGAGCTTGGAACTTCCAGCAGGCAGAGATGGCAACACTGAAGGATAGTCATCCAGTAGCAGCTTAAGACACTGAAACTTTTGTTTTACCATCGGTAGAATCCCACGTTTAATCGTTGCGTTGCACCACAAGTCATGGTTCCGAAAAGCCAATAAGGGAAACATTAGTACTGTAGAGAACAGCTAAAGACAAGCTGCTTCAATTTCTTTAGCGGAATTGCCATACAAGTTACATGACCAAATAAACAAGAAATACTGATGGTGAAGGACTCGAATCATGCAGATACATGTCTTGCACGAATCTTGGAGCAACCGACAGTCTTCTTCACCACAAGCCTCATTCGCAGGGACCTTGATTTTAAGAGTTCGTTCAGACGATGTTGAGGACTGAGGCACTGCTGCTCCCAGCCGAAGCACCCGGACGAAGGACAAGATTGCTGCAGTGCCGGGAATGCAGCTCCCGTGCAGACAATGTTGAGCATGTCAAAAAGAAAAGCCATAGTAATAGTTGAGTTCTTCTGATTATTCTCTGAAGTAAGGAAGCAATAGTAATACACCCTTTAGATTACTCATAGATTACAAAAGGGCATACCTGGGAGTATTGGCGTGTCGGATGCTACACTGCAATCAACACATATGCCGGCAGGCAAACATACAGAAAGCGCCAGTAACCCACTCGAGCTTGGATTTTTGCTTCAATTTGTGTGGTCAAGATGCTGCTTGGCTGTACAGGCTTTGAATTCCACAAGTTGCAGCAACTGCCTCATATTCCGTCGGACACATGACTTCCAACAAGACTTGGTGTCTAGGATTTGTATTAACCAAAATCCAACACAAGCCTTTATTTTTACCGCCGCCGGTGGATAGACTTCCAGCACGGAATTTTTCCACAATTTATAGTTGTGTCCCGACTCCTTGTGCTAAATCTTTTGTTCTACGTACCAGCTGAAAAGCGAAAAGGAAAACATTGGTACTGTGGAGAATAGCTTAAGACAGGTTGCTTCCATTCTTTATGGGATTGCCATAACTGAAGTAGTTACAAGTTACACGATCAAATGAGCAAGAAGTACTGTCAAACCTATCACAGGCCATACCATCTGATAAAAACTCTACTGCAATGTTAACTCGAGTGTATAAGGTGCATAAGCTGTAGATGAAGGAGATCTGGAATATTTTCGGGAATTCTATCCCTGCCGTCAGTTTCTTGGAATAATTACTGTGTCATTTTTTCCGCAGGCATGAGAAAAGAAATAGAGGAATGATCCAAGAAGCAAGCACTTCTATTCTATATTGTCATAAGAACTTTAGGTTTCTTTGATTTTTGCAGAAACAGAAGCAGATTTAATTTAGACAAACTGATTGTCATGCACGGACCTGAAGAGCATACAAGATAAACCTTTATTCACGTGCCAAGAGGTGCATGTCGAATCAAATTTTAGGTGCATAGTATGTTACATATGGATTTGCAAACCTGAATCTTGAGTTCTTTGGCTTGTTGTCGTTTTTATAATTGAATGTATTAGCATATCTCAAAATTTTCATTTATATCATTAAACAGAATAAGCAGTGTCACACAGACCCTCTTGTAAGTAGGTTATCTTCAGTAGCGATGATTTAATAGATCTAAGCAGAGTCATTGGTTCTGAAAATTTATCACACGTTACTAGTGCGTTTTTTTTGTTTCAACAGACAGCCGTGTGCCTCTTCCTGGGACGCTGCTCTGTGTGCCTCTTCCAGGGACACTGCTCCGTGTGCCCCTTCCCGGGAAGCTGCTCCTTGTGGTGCCTCTGCCCTGTACGACGCTCTCCGGCTGCTGCTTCGACCCAAGTTCCGACACCATGTAGCTCGTCAAGGTATCATTTCCTCTCTGCTCTATCTCTCTCACTCTTGCATGTTCTGCATGTCCCTCTCATCAATTACCTGGAGATGTTTCTTAATACACCAATTTGTGTGTCTAGTATAAGATTTGAAAAGATGAGATGAGCTCTTGTCTGATTATCCGCACAATTTTTTCTTCTGCTCTGTCTAGTATATTCCTGATTATGTATTCATGCCCGACCCTAACTCTAGCAGCAGCACTAACGGTACGCCATGCCCAATCATGTCCCATGTCTAGCGCTAGCAATTGCATAGCTTCCAGTGCAAGACTGCAATTTTTTTGTGGTTGTTATACGTAATACAGATTTGCTTTTCCTAAAACCACATGGTACTAGTTGTATACCACACAAGGGAAAGAATTTCAGTATTAGAATTTTTTATGTTTGAAACAATATTGCTTTCCTCTGTTTAGTTCAATGTTTTATTTCTATCTATGCGACTGAATATTTGACATTGGTTAATATGTCTTGGGTTAGCATTTTGAACTACTTCCTTTTGCAGTTGGTGCTAGGTGCAGAACCCAAATTTTTATTCACAAATTTGTACCTTCCTAAGCTCGTTTGTGCTACTACATGCCTGTTTAAGCTATCCATTTCTTTTTCTCCGCTTTACTTGTCTTTTTGCAGCTTTGAAACTTTAAAGTCTGCCATGAGTTTGAGTTGGGTTCAGAATTGCTTCCAGTAGGTTTGCATGTAGGATTTTATTTTTGGCTCGGATGAAATTCCAGGGTTCGATGGTCTGTGTGGAGCTGATGATGCAAACACGAACATCCATCAAAAGCTTGTTGCTGTCAGCAACAAGAGTATGTATACGCCATATAACTCTTGGTTATTCCTGCCATGGCTACTTAGGTGGCTTTGCTGGACTCACTTGGCTTGGTAAATAATACTCTAGTGGTTGTATGTTACCTAGTTACTAAACCAGTGAATTTTCCTCTGGCTTTGTTCTAGAAAGATAAACAAGCCTCTGTTCTTGCCAAGTTAATTACCCGGCATCTTTTCATGTTACATTTGGCTTGGTAAATTCCGTGGAACACCGTGGACAGGGAAAAATTAGGCTGTTCTTGTTTTGTTGCTTATAATCTTCATGTGATTTTCTTTCTTTCTTTTTCCCACTTGATTGCAGATTTTGGGCAGCTGGAGCCATGCTCCATGGACGAGGAGGATGACCGGGACCCCAAGCCCAAGCCAACGAGCACGACGAGGTAATCGTCGAGTCCGGGGACCTTGACCTCGACTCCCCACATAAGGTCTTGGCTCTGCTCTTCTCGACTATGAAGTTCTTCCTCCAATTTTTGTTTATATTTTTTTAGTGGATATACAATATAATTCTTGTGTTATGAAGTTCATTTCTGAACCAAAGTACTATGAGCTAAAATACGGTATCTATGCTCATATATGATTGTATTTCTTTTCTGGTTATGAAACCAAACTAGCATAGTGAGGTCCATTTTGTCTTTGTCTGGTCCACCCAAACTGAAACAAAAATCCATTTACCGAATGTAATCTAGGTGGCTGGTGCTTTATTTCTTGCTTGTTCATTAGCTATTGTGTTGATAACTTTTGTTGTTTTCCAAAGTCGAAATTGCCAGCAGAATTAATGTTGCTTGGCATAGTAGTCCGCCCCTTGTGGCATCTAATTAATGGAGAAATTTTGGACTTTGATTTCCGGTCCTAGTTGGCTGTATTGACCCGTCTGGTATTGCTGTGAATTTGCATATCTGGCTGTCACTTGTAAATTCTCTCTAGATTGATCAATAGAGTAAAACAAGAACTCACTATTTACCTGTCTGGTGTCTTACGCATTTCCTATCTAAAGTCTAGGATTTGTCATGTGTTAAACTTTGCTTGACTTGTTGCATGTGTTGCGCTTCAGATGCAAATGCACGGCAGCGAGAGATTGATGATGTCGACGTCGTTACCCTCAAAAGTTGCAAGGTGTCGAAGTGCTGAGAGGTGGAAGCATTATTGTGTAAAAAGGCAAGATGAGGCGGACTTGTGTTTTTCTTTGTTGGCTGGTAGCTGTGGACGTGTACTAAATGAAATGGCTGGTGATAGTTGTTCTTGTACACAAGATAAAATGGCTTTGGTTTCTTGGTTTCATGGCTTTGTTGGATGGTAGCTGTGGAAGTGAGCTCAAGTGTTGAATATTGATGTCTGTCATCTTGTTCATGTTGTTCCCAGTCACTACTTAAAGCAATAAACTCCTGAGGGATTGAAACTTGCCACTGCAAATTTATCAAATGTGCCTTCAAGTTGTTCAATCAGGATGAGCAACATTTCAAACTGAATGTGCATAATGTTTTGTCGCTCATGAATTTCAGAATCAACATGCATGTAGCTGGTGTCTACTTGTATGCACCACTGGAATCAGTCTAGATCAGTGTCAGTTGTGAGGAGATGTAATCTAGGTTTATCTACAGGCCCCATTTGTATCTAAAATGATGTGCCTCGACATACATTGGATTGACCATGATTTGTAAACAGAAACTCATGTTTCATAGTTACTGATAATTGTAGTGCGCAATGCTTGTATTTGATTGGAAATGAATATAGGCTCTAGTGCCTTTCTTTTTTATTACAATTTGAAGGAAAATGAAATGACAGAGCAGCAACGGGAGAGATCAAACAAGATGACAAGTGAGTGGCATGAGAATGTTGGTCTGAATATTCCAAAAATGTGGACTTAGGACCCTTTGAATGTTTACATTTTGGTTGGACATGGCATGGCAGCCATATGCATGCACTTGGAGGCTCTCAACTACACGAGATGTGTTTGAGGTGCTACAGTTTAGTTAGACCGGCTCTTTTCTGGTTTCTTAGATCTTTTCTTTTTGAGGATCAGGTTTCTTAGATCTGTAATGTCTGTTTTAGTACTGTCCTCTAAATGTTTTAGTATTGCCCTCTAAGTCGACATATTTTACTAGTTTTGTTTCTTGATAATTATCATTTGGAACAAAGCTTCATTTTCAAATACAAAGCTTTCCCTCCATCCATTCATCTGTCACGTGCCAGCTTACTCATCCGCATGCATGGGTCCTCTAGCCGCGTAATAATTGCCTTTCCTGAAAACGCAACAAAGCGGATCGTCATCATCGTATCATTAAGTGCCCTAGGGATGCCCACAGGACATCCAATCTTGCGCCACCTCACCGATCAGCAGCACCGCGGCCTCCTTTGTTCTTATCTCCACCATGCTTTCTTCTAAGACCATCTCTATATATACCAGAAAGGGTCATCCATCCGCGTACGACTTAAAACTTGGGCGACGGCGAGAAGATGAGAGGAGGCGAGGGATGGCGGACCCATGGAGCATGATGGTCTCCCTTGGCCGGTAGTGAGGTGCAAACGAAGCGCTGGCGCAGCAGCAGCGCCATTGTAGGCCGACGCCGGTTCTCTCGTCGCCGGCGTGGCCGCGTGGTAAGGAAGGAACGAGGCAAAAAGGGGTATTGTAGTTGACTGGAAAAGGAAAAAGGAAAGATTAATTCATGAGGATGGATGCGCGAGAAAGTGAGTCGCCGGAATCGATGCTCAATCCGGTGGCACGGCACTGACCGGATGAGAAGGAGAACGAAAAGGGAAGATCCCGGCCGTGCGGGGGAGGCGAGGGGAGGCGCGAGGCCGCCGTGGAGGAGGAGGAACTGCACGAGACTCGGGAATGTCGTCGTCGCCGCACAATGGACCTCACCATGTCCATGAAGCGGGATCTGCAGATCCAGGCAAACCCCGTCCCATTACCAGATACTCTATCGCTACTTCATCCCTCTTGTGTTGTTGTGCATCATACTCCCTCCGTTTCTTTTTAGTCTGCATATAAGATTTGGTCAAAATCAAACTTTGTCAACTTTGACTAAGTTTATACAAAAAAATATCAAGATTCATAATATGAAATCAATATTGTTAGATGCATCATGAAATTAATTTTCATACCATATAGTTTTAGTATCGTAGATGTTGATATTTTTTCAAACAAAGTTGGTCAAAGTTTACAAAGTTTGATTTTGACCAAATCTTATATGTAGACTAAAAAAAAACGAAGAAAGTATAAATAAGTTACATAAGATAAACAAGCAGTAGAATCTCTTTTTTTAATGGATTGCTTTCTTCTAGTGTCTGCATAATTAACTCATGGTCATGCATGATGCAGTAGTTGCAAGTATACCAATTGGCAATTGCTCGATCAGTGGCTAAAACGGCAAGGCCATCCTCTGAACAAGGCACCAAAATAATGCGATATTCACGGCCATTCCTTGCGGAGGTACAACATAAAATTCAGAAACTGGAATACCTGTACTGCTAGATAAACCGACCAGTGTAGCAGGCGTTTCTACTTTCTAGCCTATCTAGCAGACTAGCACCCTTTCTAATTCTTTTTACTTCACTAACACAAATGCCCGTGCGTTGCAACCGAATGCATTGTTACTTGTCGTGCCTTCACCTATTTTACTATGCTCTTTTTTAGAAAAAAATATGTCCAGTTTGATTGATGAGCACATTAAATATAGTCATAGTCACTTTTTCTTAGGCTAGCCATAGTCGGGGTAACTTAGGTAGTAACTTAACACATTCCAAGACAATTTTACTTATATGGCAAGTATTTAATAAGGAAAGAGATGCATGTGGTAAGATAAGGCGTAATGCATAGTATCATAAGTTAGTATCTTAGGTAGCTTTATTAATTTCCATGCATGACACAAAGTAGTACATCATTTAATATGATATAGTATCATGATATGATACCACACCCACTCTTTTTCTCATTTAATTGTGTGTTATATCATCCAAAAGTCTAGTTGGCATGCATGATACCGCTTATGATACTCCTATTACGACCAGCCTAATATGTTACTGTAACATAGCGTTTTCAGAGGCAAAGTGAGTCTATGAGCTAATAAATGAAGCAATCTATCACTACTAGGGAAAAACTTATAGGCAGACGCTTACTAGTAGCGCGGGTTTATAACCCTCGTTGCTGCTACTTACTAGCAGCGTGGGTTTTTACCCCTCGCTACTACTAAGTTGATACTAGTAGCGCGGGTTTTTAACCCGCGCTACTACTAAGCGGTCTCTACCGTGCCCTCCCGGGACATGCCATAGTAGTAGCGAGGGGTACAAACCCGCGCTACTACTAAGTTAATAGTAGTAGCGCGATTTTATACCCCTCGCTACTACTAAGTACGAGGTAGGTGAAATCCCCATATCCTCGGCCGAATCCCTCCTCTCTCCCTCAGTTTTCCCCTCTCTCACTTTCCTCCTCTCTCCCTCGTACTCTAGCGGTGGCCGCCGCTGGTACACTCTGCTTTCTTCCTCCCTCCCTCTCCGAGATCCCTCCGGTGGGAGGTCGCCGGAGCTCCTCGCCGCCGCCAAGATGCGGAAGCACGACCTCGGCATCCTCCTCCTCACCACCTTCGTCGTCTTCTTCTCGCTCCAGGTCAGCCCTTCTCCTCCCCCTTCTCCGATTCGATCCGGAACCCTAGCTGACCCACCCCCTCCTCCTCCGACAGCACGAGGGCCGCCGCGAGGTGCTGCTCCCCACGCACGACGCCAAGATCCAGGTCCTCCAGCTCCCGGCCAATGCCGGGCTGGCCTCCGCGGCCTCCACGAGGCGCGCGTCATGGCCGAGATCTCCCTGCTCCCGGCCAACGTGCGCGTCGCCGCCGGCCGCCACCCCGTCGCCATGGATGTCGGCGCCGTCGAACGAACCATTGACACCATTGACAGCACGCACGGGGTCGAGATTTTTTTTGTTTCTCAAATTAATAGTAGTAGCGCGGGTCACAGACATGCGCTACAGATAGTTAGTAGTGGTAGTGCGGGATGCACCGCGCTACTACTACTAGTTAGCTGTAGCGCCGTAGTAGTAGCGCAGGCACCCGCGCTATTACTAGCTTTTAACCCGCGCTACTACTAGGCTTTTTCCTAGTAGTGTATGACACTATTATTATGTTACTTTTCATTATGGAGGTTGTAACTTAGACTAGTGTTATATGCATGACACTGGTATAAGTTACTCCCCACTATGACCAGCCTAATGCTCAAGAGTGCTCCATATATTTTATTTTAATTATTGGAGCTTTCGTTCGTGCAACGCCTTCCTTTTAATTATGCGCCATTATGCAAGGCAGCCCACAATCTCAGTCTAGTGGGATTAATGCCATTGGATTATGCAGCCTTAGAAGATGGTGCAAACGTCCTCATTATATGGAGTTAATTTCCTTGCCGATTCCTTCTCCATGCATGGTAGCCCTGTAATACAAGGAGTTCATTTCCTTTGTAGGAGCCCATAATTCCTAGGAGTTAAATCCCTTCCAGATATTTGCCTCTAGCTCGCCCTTGTGTCAGGCTAGCTATAGTGGGGGTAACTTAGATAGTAACTTAACACAACCCAAGACAATTTTTGTTTATATGGCAAGTATTTAATGAGGAGAGAGGTGCTTGGAGTAACACAATATGTTACTGTAACATAGCGCTTTCCGAAGTAAAATGAGTCTATAAGACAATAAATGAAACTATCTATGACACTACTACTAAGATACTTTGCACTATGGAGGTAGTAACTTAGACTAGTGTCATATGCATGACACTAGTATAAGTTACTCCCCACTATGACCAGCCTCACTGCCGGCTTGTTGATTCCTGATGTGGCAGGTATATTAATCGGTTTGACTATGTTTATAAAGGTGAGGTTGGACTATTAATTATCACGCATGGTTGGCTGTGTTGTTTATAAAATTATTTAAGCGGGACGAAACTAAGAATATCACCTCCTTTTAATTTTAAAAAGTAGGTATAGATATAGATTGGTTCTCTGGATGAATAATTCTATTCTATTTGAAGTAAGAAGCCAAGCATGCCATATTTCTTCTCCTATATCGTTTATACCATACGAATCCAATCTTTAAACTCCCCTCTTAATTAAACAATTTTCATTCAAACGTTTTCTCTTCCGTTTTGCCATATCCTCTACATACTTTTTGTTAGACGTGTATTTCTTTTCATTGCCATTCGATCTTCTCCGCTCTAAAATAGATAATGTTCTACAGTGTGCAACCAAACTTCTCTACCTTCAACGACTATTCGATTGGTTTCATCAAAAGGTACTGTTAGATTAGATTTGTCATAGCCTACCGTCAAAGATGCATATTGGAGGTTCTTCCAGTTCAATACATCATTCATTTACAAACATAGTGGTTATGTTTAATTGATCGTATTGATGTTGTTGTTCATTCAAACATATCGAACCTCAAGGCTAAACATATACCTGGAATACTTCATCAGTTGAACTTCACTCTTGTTGTTTAAGTGATGAACTCTAATTTTCCCTTCTCTTAATCACAAAATGAATGCCTCCAAACTTAGCAATTTTGATAAAAATCTCTTTGCTTCTACAAGGAATAAGAACCTCAAGGCACCTACTTCCCAAATGTTGCGACATAACCACATAATCCAATGATTATGCGACCGTGGGATAGCGATCCAATTATGTGGGGTGGGGGGGGGGATCCGAGAACTTATTTTGTTTTTCAAAATAGGCTTATCGATTGACCATATCATGTCAATTCTGAATTGACTTCATTGTTCTTTTTTATGTCTAACACCATCTACTCCATATCCACATCTTGCCAACTGTTATTTTTTGCCATTAGACCAACATTTAAAACAAACCGAGCCCAATAAATCAAAAAAATACAAAGCAAAGGACATGAAAAAGGGCTATACCTTTGATTCTCAAGGACCGTGGAACAGGATTAGAGGGGCGTTGGGGGGTAGCCCCAGGCACCAGCGCCATTGGCCGCTGCCCGGGAGCGCTCCTTGGCGGCCTTCCTCGCGCGCCGTACTGTGACCTCTGAATGCAGTATATAACCGAGGCTCAGTGCGGTGATCATACCAAGCATAACCACCAGTGCCCAGATGCCTGGCTTGGCCGCCGGGTAGGTCGGCTGGCTGGTGCCGATGGAACTAAGGCGAGAGCCCATGTCTGCAGCTAGGTAATGTGCTAGCAGGTCATTAATGAGAAGGAGGGGAGAAATGCTCTTATATCTAGCTAAGGGGGGCAATGCCCCCCCTAACCAATTTATTAAGAATTTATTCATGAAAGGGCTTGGAAGGGGGAATTAGCCTTTTGCCTCACCCCCCCCCAAAAAAAATCGTCTAGCACTACCACTACATACCAATATATATTTATTAAAAGAACATAATATTATGCCTTTGGCTCTCCCTTGGCAGATTTCGCCTATCTTCATTACCACACACTAGTATACAATTTATCAAAAGAACATATCAATATGATTAATTTTGCAAAAATTCTACGATAAAAAGGTTTAAATTATCAATTATGAGTTCAAATAAAATCACAGTAATCATTAGTCAGTCGTCTCAATTTATCAATTCTAATTTTCCACTCGCACTCATAATTAAACATATTCAAACTTTGATGGTAAAATCATACTTTAAATTGAAGAAGATGGAAATCATACTTTGAATTAGAGAGATGAGAAGTCGGTGGTGTTCTTGCCTCGATGGCTCGGTGATAACCCACAATTATAGTGGATCGCAACAGTCTGCTTTGAGAGTATTAGTTAACTCAAATTTATTGATTCGACACAGGAGGAGCCAAAGAATATTTGTAAGCCTTTTCAGTTGAGTTGTCAATTCAACCACACCTGAAAAATTATTTCTCTGCAGCAAAGTATTAGTAGCACAATAGTATGATAGTTTTGATAGTAGTGGTAACAGTAGCAATAGTAACAATAGCAGTGACAGTAGCAGTTTTGTAGTAATTATAACAACAGTAACTTAGCAAAGACAATATGAGCAAAGCGTAGGCATTGGATGTGATGGATATTTGTATGGATGGCATTCATTATGTAACAATCACAACCTAGAGCGATACAGACTAGTTTCAATTCATCAATTCAATATAGTCATGTATTATGTATATAGTCGTACATGCTTATAATAAGTACTTGCATGACATCTTTTGTCCTACCCCCCCCCCCCATGGCAGCGGGGTCCATAAGGAAAGAGAACCGGATCAAAGCATTTACAGATGTTGAATACATGAACTCCTTGAATTACAGTCATCCCCGGAGAGTACCCCAATTATTGTCACCTTGGGGTCTACGGTTCAGAACAATAACAAGTGCATATAACTAGTAGATAGGATCAAGAACTCATATATATTCATGAAAAAAATAATAGGTTCGGATCTGAAATCATGACACTTGGGCCCTAGTGACATGCATTAAGCATAGGAAAGTCATAGAAACAACAATCTCAGAACGTAGTGGATACTAGGGAGCCCTAACAAATTGAGTCGATTACATGACAAGTCTCATCCATCTCCATCACCGTCCAACAAGCCTACGAATGAATTACTCACTCCCGGTGACGAGCATCATGGAATTGTTGATGAAGAAGGGTTGATGATGACGACAACGATGAATCCCCTTCTCCGGAGCCCCGAACGGACTCTAGATCAGCCCTCTCGATGAAGAACAGGAGGTGACGACGGCTCCGTATCGTAAAACACGATGAGACTTCTTCTCTTATTTTTTTCTTGGGAAGACGGTACTTATGGAGGTGGAATTAGGTCAGACGGAGTCACGTGGGCCCAAAAAGACACTAGGGCGCGTCCAGGGGACAGGCGTGCCCTGCTACCTTGTGAGTAGCTGGTGGCCACCTCCAGTGGATATTTGCACCAGTATGTTATATTTATTCAATAAAAAAATCTTCTCCAAGTTTCGTCCAATTCCAAGAACTTCTATTTCTGCACAAAAACAACACCATGGTAGTTCTGCTAAAAATAACGTTAGTCCCAATTAGCTTCATTCAAATCATGCAAATTAGAGTCCAAAACAAGAGGAGAAGTGTTTGAAAGTAGATACGTTGGAGACATATCCACTCCCCCATGCTTAACTCAATGCTTGTTCTCAAGCAATTTAGTTTAAAAACTGAAAGTGACAAAGAAAAACTTTTACAAACTCTTTTTTTCCATGAACTAGCAACCAAGTTTAATTAGCAACCAAGTTTTCAGCAAAGATCGTGAACTAACCATGTGAATGATAACACTTAACTCATATATACTCATATGTCACATCCATAGCATAATCAACTAGCGAGCAATAACGATATATCTCAAGTGCCAACACTTTGTGAAAACAATCATGATATAATATGATAGCATGGTATCTCGCTAGCCCTTTCTGAGACCACAAAATATAAATCCAGAGCACCTCTGAAGTTCATGCAGCGACTAAACATTGTAATTCAGGGTAGAAGAGATACAGTCATGCTCACATCAAACACTAACTAGACTCAATGCATGTTAAACTAAGAATGAAAATTGTGCTATGAAAGTTGGTGCTTGAACGAGAGGGTGATGACTAGACAATAAAAGTAATAACATGAAAGTAAATAGAAAGGCCCTTCGCACAAGTAAGTAGAGACTTGCAAAGGCGGCAGAGCTCAGAGCAAAAACAGGGATGAATACATTTTGAGTGGTGTGCTTTTCCTGTCAACGTCACGACAAAGGATTTCAACATCTTCCATGCTAAACATATTATTAGCGATTCCCATGCATAAAGGAAAAGTTTTACTCCCCCAAAACCATACAAACATAATCCATGGCTAGCCGAATCCTCATTTGTCCTCCAACAATCAACTGTAAAGGGGGAGTTTGTTTTATTATATTTTTAGTTTGTTTTTGTTTAACGGGACTGGGCATCCCAAATACCACCCTTTTTCATGCAAGACGAGTGAATAAACTCTCATCATGAGAATAACCCGCTTAGCATGAAAGTATTGACCTCCCCGTTGCTTCATGAGCGGTACAGACACACGAAACAGATGTTTATTTGAATGCTTAGAGATGGCACATGCAATTTTACTTGGAACAACAGGGTAATACTGTATATAGGTAGATATGGTGGACTCTTTTGGCATGACTTTGGGTTCCATGAATTTTGATGCACAAGCTCATAATATATGGTATTACCCCGATTCCCGCTTAGTACAGGTGAAAACTAGCAAATGTATTGACAGGCGGCCAACTAGAGAGCGACAATGGTCATAATCATGCATTTTGAATAATTAACATTGAACATGATCATGAGTAGGATATAAACACCCTGAATATAAATATTATGAAGGCTGCATTTGTTTTGAATCAACTACATATGTGAACATGTGCCAAGTCAAGCCACTTGAATTCTTCAGAGGAGGATACTATCCTAACATACCACATCACAATCATTTTAATGCATGTTGACACCTAAGATAACATATTATATATTCCTAGCTACTTAAGCATGACATGAGCAACTATAATCTCTAATTGTCATCACAAACATGTTTACTCATGAGTTAAACATATTCATAATAATAGAAACAAGAAGAGTTCATACCAGCTTTTCTTTGTCACACTCACTTCATCAAATCATCGTCATTATTGTCTTTCACTCGCACGACCGAATGATGTGAAAATAATAATAGTGCAAGGGACCTGTGGACTAAGTTAAAATCTGCAAACATTTTATTCAAGGAAAAGACAATGAAATATTGTCCATTTCGTTAGATCAACAATAAAGCATGTAAGAGCCACTCGACAATTCTGATGAAAGTTACATGTTTAAACTTATTTAGCTGACAATGAAC
This sequence comes from Triticum aestivum, assembly GCF_018294505.1. NCBI lineage: Eukaryota > Viridiplantae > Streptophyta > Magnoliopsida > Poales > Poaceae > Triticum > Triticum aestivum. The sequence continues at coordinate 34,744,610 of NC_057794.1, forward strand.
ATTTCTCGAGCAAGGTGGAAAATTTAAAATGCATGATGAATTTTTTAACATTATAAAATACTTCTTAAATGCGCATTGAAGTTGTTTTTTATGTTACAAAATGAACGTTTATTATTAATAATTAGAACATTTTAAAACGCATGTTGAATATTTTCTTAATGCATGATGAATTTTGCAACTTCTTATCGAACAATTTTAAGTACATGATGAACATTTGTTAACAATGTCGAATACTTTTTTTCATACACATTGATTTTTTTTACATGATGAACAGTTTTAAAGTACATGACGATTTTAAATTACATGCTGAATATTTATATAAAATAAGGGAAATAAAAAATATATGTACAAATATTTAATGGGAGAAATAAAGATGCACAAAACAAAAGAGAAAAAACTTTTTAAAATAATAAAAGAAGGTATTTATTTAAAATTCATATGTAAAATAAAATATAAAAGTGAGCAAATGGAAAAAACGGAATCGTTTGTAGCCTTCTTCGTTTTTAGAATTGTCCGTAGCCTATATAAGGGCATGACCAATGCATAGCCACATGGTGATGCCCCGTGTGCCATGTAGGATTGCATGTTAGGGAATGTAGGTTCGGATAGGGAAGCGGGATGCTCTGCAAAAGGCGGGTTCTTGGGGAGAAAAAGTGTGGTCCAGTGTAAAAAACTGAAAAAGTTAAAGTGAAGAGTAGAGATGCATATGTATTTAAGTTTTTATTTTTTATTTCTTGACGAGGCCCACCAGTAGTAGCTTGCGTTGAGGAGAAAAAGAATCAATGTAGTTGTCTCAACTTACTTTTTCTCATGTGGCATCTATATTCATATGTTACCATTGTTCATGCCCTAAACGACCGATCAGACCTGCCATAAACAAGTGGCAATAAGATGTAGTTGAGCGCCCAAGACAATTAAGGTGATCAACAAGATTTGCCACGGATTCCTCTAGGTTGGTGCGGCGGAGGCTAATTGTGGCCAGTGCAGGGTGGCCTGGAAGTCAGTGTGCACTCCAAAATGGGATGGTGGGCTGGGTGTTCCAGATTTGCAATGGCTTAACGTTGCGCTACAGGCTAGGTGGCCTTGGCTGCACAAGCCATGGAAAGGGATGGACATCAAGGTTTCGAAGGAGGCCATGAGGCTTTTTCAAGCTATTGCATTCACTATGGTCGGCCATGGCCATCGGGTAATCTTCTAGGAAGATAGGTGGATCAACAGGTACAGGGCGTGATACGTCTCCAACGTATCTATAATTTTTGATTGTTCCATCACTAGTAGAAAAATGGTCAAACGTGAAGCACATTAGTGCCGGTTTGAATTTGAGCCGGCACTAATGTGTACATTAGTGCCGGTTCCAACGGCTAGCTGGGCCGTTCTCATTAGTATCGGTTCGTGGCGATTCTTTAGCACCGGTTCATGCCACGAACCGGTACTAAAGTGAGTGGTGGCAGGATGTTGTCAGTCCGGGGCCCCTCCAGCACCTTTATTACCGAGTCGTATCACGAACCGGTACTAAAGGTCGTCCTACATAGACCCTTCGTCCATCCGAGCTCGCTCTGTTCTTCCCCTTTCCCCTCTCCTCTATGTTCTTTTCCCTCTTCCTCTCAAGCTCATCACACATTTTGCCCAAGATTTGAAGGCCCCCATCCATTCAAATGATCACAAAGGTTAGCAACTTTTTCCTTTCATCTCTCATTGCTAGATTAGCTCATGCAATGCTTTATGTAGTGATTGATTTTTGAGTTTAGTAATTTGGGATGAATTATATATATGTGCTAGTATTTGATTTATATGCAATTTGAGGTAAAAAATAACACTTAGTTTTGCATATGTAGGTGTGGTTTACTTAGTACCTTCTAAATCTTCGTCGTAACCACCGTTGATCGCTCGCAACGTCCCGTCGCCGGCACCACCTTGTGGTGAGCCTCTTGTTCATGAAGTTTTATATACAAAATTGATGTTTGTGTGATTTGGATATATGGTTACTCATATAATTATCTTACCCATACGTTGTTTGTTATGCATAGTGCCATGGTTTTGATATCCGTCCCCGTCGGCCCTCGTCCGGGTTATGATTCGGATGTGGTATATTCTCTTTTAAAACTATTCATTGCATTTCGTGTTTATGACAAATTATGCCCATCAAGTTGACATAGATATTTGTATGTAGGAGGTAGTTGAACCGGAAATTCTAACCGACCCTATTGTCGAGAGGTTAAATTTAGTTGAAAGAGAAAATGAGGATTTGAAGAAAAAACTGAAAAGAATTGAGGGGGAGAAGATGGAATTGGAGTTGCATGTTGCCGATGTCGTCGATGATCACAAGATTAAGATGGAGAAAATGCGCTTGAAGATTAGAAAGATTAGAAAATATGCCATTCATAGTGAGGCTTGGTACCATTATGCTGTTGGATCAATTGTTACCTTAGTTGCGATCTTGATTGCATTTGTTGTTGCATTTAAATTCTTTAGCTGGAGAGTTATTTGTTTGTTGCATTTAAGTGTTGTATGATCTTTATGTATGAACTTTATGTATTGTATTAATTTGATGTTTTCGGTGCTGTGTATTGAAGATGAGCCGGCAATGGATGTACGATGACCGATGCTCTCTCGAGTTCATTAATGGCGTGCGTACTTTTCTGCTTGCGGCTGAGGCAAACAAGCGAGCGAATGGTTTTATGCATTGTCCATGTGCTGGCTGTAAGAATGGTCGCAATTACTCTACGTCAAGAACCATTCACGTCCACCTGTTTGAGTCCGGTTTCATGCCACACTATAATGTTTGGACCAAGCATGGAGAAAGAGGGGTTATGATGGAAGACAATGAAGAAGAAGAGGACGACGACAACTATCCTGGCCATGGGTTCCCTGAATACGATGATACAACAATGAGGGAAGAAGCTGAGCTGGTAATGCGGGAAGAAGCTGAGCCGTCAATGCGGGAAGAAGCTGAGCCGGCAATGCGGGAAGAAGCTGAAGAAGAGGCATCGGATGAGCCTGTTGATGATCTAGGTCGGGCCATTGCCGATGCAAAGAGAAACTGCGCAAGTGATTTGGAGAAGAAGAAGTTGCAACGCATATTAGAGGATCACAAAAATTTGTTGTACCCGAATTGCATAGGTGACAAGAAAAAGCTGGGCACCACACTGGAATTGCTGCAATGGAAGGCAGAGAATGGTGTATCTGACAAGGGATTTGGAAAGTTGCTGGTAATGATAAAGGATATGCTCCCAAAGGACAACGAATTGCCCGAGAGTATGTATGAAGCAAAGAAGGTTGTCTGCCCTCTAGGGTTAGAGGTGCAGAAGATACATGCATGCCCTAATGATTGCATCCTCTACCGCGGTGAGTATGAGTATTTGAACGCTCGCCCGGTATGCGGTGCATTGCGCTATAAGATCAGCCGCGGTGACCCTGGTGATGTCGAGGGCGAGCACCCCAGGAAGAAGATTCCTGCCAAGGTGATGTGGTATGCTCCTATAATACCACGGTTGAAACGTTTGTTCCAAAACAAAGAGCATGCCAAGGCGATGCGATGGCACAGAGAAGACCATAAGAAAGACAGAAAGTTGAGAGTACCCGTTGATGGGTCGCAGTGGAGAAAAATCGAAAGAAAGTACGGGAAGGAGTTTGCAGATGACGGAAGGAACGTATGGTTTGGTCTAAGCACAGATGACATTAATACTTTTGGGGAGCAGAGCAGCAACCATAGCACCTGGCCTGTGACTCTATGTTTGTATAACCTTCCTCCTTGGTTGTGCATGAAGCGGAAGTTCATTATGATGCCAGTGCTCATCCAAGGCCCTAAGCAACCCGGCAACGACATTGATATGTACTTAAGGCCATTAGTTGAAGAACTCTTACAACTGTGGAATGGAACAGGTGTACGTACGTGGGATGAGCACATGGGGGAAGAATTTGACCTAAAGGCGTTGCTGTTCGTGACCATCAATGGTTGGCATGCTCTCAGTAACCTTTCAGGGCAGACAAACAAGGATACCACGAATGCACGCACTGTTTGGACGATACCGACAGTATATATTTGGCTAATTGTAAGAAGAATGTGTACCTGGGACATCGTCGATTTCTTCCGAGCAGGCATCCCGTAAGAAAGAAAGGCAAGCATTTCAAAGGTGAGGCGGATCACCGGACGAAGCCTCGCCACCGTACTGGTGCTGATGTACATGATATGGTCAAGGATTTGAATGTGGTCTTTGGAAAGGGTCCTGGTGGACAACCTGTTCCGAATGACGCTGACGGACGCGCACCCATGTGGAAGAAGAAATCTATATTTTGGGACCTGCCCTATTGGAAAGACCTAGAGGTCCGGTCCGCAATCAACGTGATGCACGTGACGAAGAATCTTTGTGTGACCCTGCTTGGCTTCTTGGGCGTGTATGGGAAGACAAAAGATACACCTGAGGCACGGGAGGACCAGCAACGTATGCACGGAAAAGACGGCATACATCAGGGTCATGCAAGCTATGATCTTACCAAAGAAGAGAAGGAAATCTTCTTTGAATGCCTGCTTAGTATTAAGGTACCGTCTGGCTTCTCGTCGAATATAAAGGGAATAATAAACATGGCAGAGAAAAAGTTCCAGAAACTAAAGTCTCATGACTGCCACGTGATTATGACGCAAGTGCTTCTGATTGCATTGAGGGGGCTTCTACCGGAAAATGTTCGATTAGCCATTGTGAAGCTATGTGCATTTCTCAATGCAATCTCTCAGAAGGTAATCGATCCAGAAATCATACCAAGGTTAGAGAATGATTTGGTGCAATGTTTTGTCAGTTTCGAGTTGGTGTTCCCACCATCCTTCTTCAACATCATGACACACGTCCTAGTTCACCTATGCGAAGAGATTAACATTTTGGGTCCTGTATTTCTACACAATATGTTCCCCTTTGAGAGGTTCATGGGAGTCTTAAAGAAATATTTTCATAATCGTGCTAGGCCAGAAGGAAGCATCTCCAAGGGCCATGAAAATGAGGAGGTCATTGAGGGGAACACCAATCTGTGCCTTGGATGAGCACTGGCATCATAATGAACTTCCGCTTCATGCACAACCAAGGAGGAAGGTTATACAAACATAGAGTCACAGGCCAGGTGCTATGGTTGCTGCTCTGCTCCCCAAAAGGATTAATGCCATCTGCGCTTAGACCAAACCATACGTTCCTTGCGTCATCTGCAAACTCCTTCCTGTACTTTCTTTCGATTTTTCTCCACTGCGACCCCTCAGCGGGTACTCTCAACTTTCCGTCTTTCTTACGGTCTTCTTTGTGCCATCGCATCGCCTTGGCATGCTCTTTGTTTTGGAACAAACGTTTCAACCATGGTATTATAGGAGCATACCACATCACCTTGGCAGGAATCTTCTTCCTGGGGCGCTCGCCCTCGACATCACCAGGGTCATCGCGGCTGATCTTATAGCGCAATGCACCGCATACCGGGCCAGCGTTCAAATCCTCGTACTCACCGCGGTAGAGGATGCAATCATTAGGGCATGCATGTATCTTCTGCACCTCTAACCCTAGAGGGCAGATAGCCTTCTTTGCTTCGTACGTACTCTTGGGTAATTCGTTGTCCTTTGGAAGCGTATCCTTTATCATTACCAGCAACTTTCCAAATCCCTTATCAGATACACCATTCTCTGTCTTCCATTGCAGCAATTCCAGTGTGGTGCCCAGCTTTTTCTTGTCACCTATGCAATTCGGGTACAACAATTTTTTGTGATCCTCTAACATGCGCTGCAACTTCTTCTTCTCCAAATCACTTGCGCAGTTTCTCTTTGCATCGGCAATGGCCCGACCTAGATCATCAACAGGCTCATCCGATGCCTCTTCTTCAGCTTCTTCCCGCATTGCCGGCTCAGCTTCTTCCCGCATTACCGGCTCAGCTTCTTCCCTCATTGTTGTATCATCGTATTTAGGGAACCCATGGCCAGGATAGCTGTCGTGTCCTCTTCTTCTTCATTGTCTTCCATCATAACCCCTCTTTCTCTATGCTTAGTCCAAACATTATAGTGGGGCATGAAGCCGGACTCAAACAGGTGGACGTGAATGGTTCTTGACATAGAGTAATTGCGACCATTCTTACAGCCAGCACATGGACAATGCATAAAACCATCCGCTCGCTTGTTTGCCTCAGCCGCAAGCAGAAAAGTACGCACGCCATTAATGAACTCAGGAGAGCATCGGTCATCGTACATCCATTGCCGGCTCATCTTCAATACACAGCACCGAAAACATCAAATTAATACAATACATAAAGTTCATACATAAAGATCATACAACACTTAAATGCAACAAACAAATAACTCTAGCTAAAGAATTTAAATGCAACAACAAATGCGATCAAGATTGCAACTAAGGTAACAATTGATCCAACAACATAATGATACCAAGCCTCACTATGATTGGCATATTTTCTAATCTTTCTAATCTTCAAGTGCATTTTCTCCATCTTAATCTTGTGATCATCGATGACATCAGCAACATGCAACTCCAATTCCTCTTCTCCCCCTCAATTCTTTTCAATTTTTCCTTCAAATCCTCGTTTTCTCTTTCAACTAAATTTAACCTCTCGACAATAGGGTCGGTTAGAATTTCCGGTTCAACTACCTCCTACATACAAATATCTATGTCAACTTGATGGGCATAATTTGTCATAAACACAAAATGCAATAAATAGTTTTAAAAGAGAATATACCACATCCGAATCATAACCCGGACGAGGACCGATGGGGATGGATATCAAAACCATGGCACTATGCATAACAAACAACGTATGGGTAAGATAATTATACGAGTAACTATATATCCAAATCACACAAACATCAATTTTTTATATAAAACTTCATGAACAAGAGGCTCACCACAAGGTGGTGCCGGCGACGGGACGTTGCGAGCGATCGACGGTGGTTACGACGGAGATTTAGAAGGTACTAAGTAAACCACACCTACATATGCAAAACTAAGTGTTATTTTTTTACCTCAAATTGCATATAAATCAAATACTAGCACATATATATAATTCCTCCCAAATTACTAAACTCAAAAATCAATCACTATATAAAGCATTGCACGAGCTAATCTAGCAATGAGAGATGAAAGGAAAAAGTTGCTAACCTTTGTGATCATTTGAATGGATGGGGGCCTTCAAATCTTGGGCAAAATGTGTGATGAGCTTGAGAGGAAGAGGGAAAAGAACAGAGAGGAGAGGGGAAAGGGGAAGAACAGAGCGAGCTCGGGTGGACGAAGGGTTTATGTAGGACGACCTTTAGTACCGGTTCGTGATACGACCCGATACTAAAGGTGCTGGAGGGGCCCCGGACTGACAACATCCTGCCACCACTCACTTTAGTACCGGTTCGTGGCACGAACCGGTGCTAAAAGTTCGCCACGAACCGGTACTAATGAGAGCGGCCCGGCTAGCCGTTGGAACCGGCACTAATGTACACATTAGTGCCGGCTCAAATTCAAACCGACACTAATGTGCTTCACGTTTGACCCTTTTTCTACTAGTGAGTTTATCCCTCTACATCTTGTCATCTTGCTTAAAGCGTTACTCTGTTCTTATGAACTTAATACTCTAGATGCATGCTGGATAGCAGTCGATGTGTGGAGTAATAGTAGTAGATGCAGAATCGTTTCGGTCTACTTGACACGGACATGATGCATATATTCATGATCATTGCCTTATATATCTTCATAACTATGCGATTTTCTATTAATTGCTCGTCAGTAATTTGTTCACCCACCGTAATACATGCTATTTTGAGAGAAGCCACTAGTGAAACCTATGGCCCCGGGTCTCTTTCTTATTATATTACATCTCTTTTATTTACATCGCATCTCGTTTACTATTTTGCAATATTTACTTTCCAATCTATACAACAAAAATACCAAAAATATTTATATTACTATCTTTATCAGATCTCACTTTTGCGAGTGACCGTGATGGGAATGACAACCCCTTTATCGCGTTGGTTGCAAGGTGCTTGATTGTTTGTGCAGGTACTAGGTGACTTGTGCGTTATCTCCTACTGGATTGATACCTTGGTTCTCAAAAACCGAGGGAAATACTTACACTACTTTGCTGCATCATCCTTTCCTCTTCATGGGAAAACCAATGCATGCTCAAGAGGTAGCAAGAAGGATTTCTGGCGCCGTTGCCGGGGAGATCTACGCCAAGTCAAGACATACCAAGTATCCATTGATAACCCACAAGTATAGGGGATCAATTGTAGCCTCTTTCGATAAGTAAGAGTGTCGAACCCAACGAGGAGCTAAAGGTAGAACAAATATTCCCTCAAGTTCTATCGACCACCGATACAACTCTACGCACGCTTAACTTTCGCTTTACCTGGAACAAGTATGAAACTAGAAGTACTTTGTAGGTGTTGTTGGATAGGTTTGCAAGATAATAAAGAGCGCGTAAATAAAAAGTAGGGTCTGTTTAGATGAAGACACAACTAAGTTAGTTTTAGTAGAGAGCTTGTTGTCACACAAGAAAGTTATTTGTCCCTAGGCAATCGATAACTAGACCGGTAATCATTATTGCAATTTTATTTGAGGGAGAGGCATAAGATAACACACTTTCTCTTCTTGGATCATATGCACTTATGATTGGAACTCTAGGAAGCATCCGCAACTACTAAAGATCATTAAGGTAAAACCCAACCATAGCATTATAAGGCATCAAGTCCTCTTTGTTCCAATATGCAAACAACCTACTTACTCGGGTCTATGCTTCTGTCACTCACGCTACCCACCATAAGCAAATCATGAACATATTGCAAACCCTACAATGGGGATCCTTCACGCTTGCGCAAAACGGAGAGCACCATAGGACAACACCAATAATAAAACATGCAACTCAAAGCAATCACGATCATCAATTAACCCATAGGACAAAATGGATCTACTCAAACATCATAGGATAGCCATACATCATTGGGAAATAATATATAGCGTTGAGCACCATGTTTAAGTAGAGATTACAGCGGGTAAAAGAGGGGTTACACCTCTGCATAGAGGGGGGAAGAGTTGGTGATGACGGCGGTGAAGTTGTTGGTGTAGATCGTTGTCACGATGATGGCCCAGGCGGCGTTCCGGCGCCACCGGGAGAGAGGGGGAGAGAGCCTCCCTTCTTCTTCTTCTTCTTCTTCTTCTTCCTTGACCTTCTCCCTATATGGGAGAAGGGTTTCCCCTCTGGTCCTTGGTCTCCATGGCATGGGAGGGGCGAGAGCCCCTCCGAGATTGGATCTGTCTCTCTGTCTCTCTCTGTTTCTGCGCTCCCAGATCCGGCCTTTCACCGTTTCTTATATTCCCGGAGATCCGTAACTCCGATTGGGCTGAAATTTGGACACGATTTTTATCCGGATGTTAGCTTTCTTGCAGCGAAGGAAGGACACCAACCTCCTTACGGGGTGTCCATGAGGGTCAGGGGCGCGCCCCCTGCCTCATGGCCCCCTCAGGCATCGACTCGCGTTGATTCCACTTCCCAAAATTCACATATATTCCAAAAAAATCTTCGTCAGTTTTTATCCCGTTTGGACTCCGTTTGATATGGATTTTTTGTGAAACAGAAAATATGCAACAAACAGGAACTGGCACTGGGCACTGGATCAATATGTTAGTCCCAAAAATAGTATAAAAAGTTGCCAAAAGTATGTGAAAGTTGTATAATATTGGCATGGAACAATCAAAAATTATAGATACGACGGAGACGTATCACCCATCATAAACTCTTCTCCCTCGCATTACATTATTTGCCATTCGCCTCTCGTTTTACTCTCCCCCACTTCTAAAACGATTTTCGAAAACCTTTGCCTTTTATTTGCCCCTTTTCCGTTCGTCTCTTTTTGCTTGCCTCTTGTGCGTCTGGGTGTTAGATCGTTTGTTGTGCCTTCATGGCTAGCCTTCCTTTGTCTACCAATTTTTAAGTTCTTCACTTCAAACAGAGACAAGGAGAAAACATAAAAGATGCTTGGTACAGGATGATAGGATCCTATCGTAATTGCACTATAGAGGGAGATTTCAAGATTTTACTTCATAATTTTAATGTTGGGCTAACCGTGTCCCATAGACAACTCTTGGATTTTGCCGCCAAAGGGAATTTTATCAAAATTGATCCCAGTATTGCGCATGAGATTATAGAGGGAATAGTAGGAGTACTACCCCCACAAAAGGGACTACATCATACTTAGGAAGGAACCCAAGTTTTAGAGAAACTATGCGAAGTACAAAAATCTCTTGAACCTCTTAAAAATGTTAGTGGGAACCTTCACCGCATGAATATGTTGATCACTCTTTGCAATAAGCGGTTGGATGCTCTAGATCTAAAAATCTCCGAGTATGAAGGGAAACATAAGGAACCTCCCGGATTCGAGCATAACCCCATTAAAAAGATAAATACCAAAGATGGCAATACCTAGATCTATTCTTGCTTTTATGCCTAGCTAGGGGCGTTAAACGATAGCGCTTGTTGGGAGGCAACCCAATTTTATTTTTGTTCCTGTTTAGTAATAAATAATTTATGTAGCATCTGTTATGATTGTGTTTTTATGTTTTAATTAGTGTTTGTGCCAAGTAAAGCCTTTAGGATCTTCTTGGGTGATTATTGTTTGATCTTGCTGATAAAAACAGAAAGTATGCGCTCACAAAAATAATTTTTATTTTTTACCAGGAGCGATAAAATACCAATTCCAACTGCAGTATATAAATATACAAATTTTCCTGGTCATCTTAATTTTTCAGAATTTTTGGAGTTACAGAAGTATTCGAAACCTCCAGATTGCTACAGACTGTTTTGTTTTGACAGATTCTGTTTTTCGTGGTTTGTTTGCTTATTTTGATGAATCTATTGCTAGTATCGGGGGTATGAACCATAGAGAAGTTGGAATACAGTAGGTTTAACACAAATATAAATAAATAATGAGTTCATTATAGTACCTTAAAGTGGTGGTTTATTTTCTTATACTAACGGAGCTCATGAGATTTTCTATTGAGTTTTGTGTTGCGAAGTTTTCAAGTTTTTGGGTAAAGATTTGATGGATTTTGGAATAAGGAGTGGCAAGAGACTAAGCTTGGGGATTCCCAAGGCACCCCAAGGTAAAATTCAAGGACAACCAATAGCCTAAGCTTGGGGATGCCCCGGAAGGCATCCCCTCTTTTGTCTTCGTCTATCGATAACTTTACTTGAGGCTACATTTTTATTCACCACATGATAAGTGTTTTTCTTGGAGTGTCTTGTATGATTTGAGTCTTTGCTTTTTAGTTTACCACAATCATCCTTGATGTACACACCTTTTGGGAGAGACACGCATGATTCAGAATTTATTAGAATACTCTATGTGCTTCACTTATATCTTTTGAGCTAGATAATTTTGCTCTAGTGCTTCACTTGTATCCTTTTAGAGCACAGTGGTGGTTTTATTTTATATAAATTATTGATCTCTCATGCTTCACTTATATTATTTTGAGAGTCTTTTAGAACAGCATGGCAATTAGCTTTGGCTATAAAACTAGTCCTAATATGATGGGCATCCAAGATGGGTATAATAAAAACTTTCATATAAAGTGCGTTGAATACTATGAGAAGTTTGATGCTTGATGATTGTTTTGAGACATGAGGATGGTGATATTAGAGTCATGATAGTAAATTAATTGTGAATTTGATAAATACTTGTTTTGAGGTTTGCAAGTCCCGTAGCATGCACGTATGGTAACCATTGTGTAACAAATTTGAAGGATGAGGTATTTCTTTGATTGTCTACCTTATGAGTGGCGGTCGAGGACGAGCGATGGTCTTTTCCTACCAATCTATCCTCCTAGGAGCATGCGTGTAGTGCTTGGTTTTTGATGACTTTTAGATTTTTGCAATAAGTATGTGAGTTCTTTATGACTAATGTTGAGTCCATGGATTATACGCACTCTCACCCTTCCACCGTTGCTAGCCTCTCTAGTACTGCGCAACTTTCGCCGGTACCATAAACACACCATTTACCTTCCTCAAACAGCCAGCATACCTACCTATTCTGGCATTTCCATAGCCATTCCGAGATATATTGCCATGCAACCTTTCACCGTTCCGTTTATTATGACACACTCCATCATTGTCATATTCCCTTGCATGATCATGTAGTTGACATCGTATTTGTGGCAAAGCCACCATTCATAATTTTTTCATACATGTCACTCTTGATTCATTGCACATCCCGGTACACCGCCGGAGGCACGCATATAGAGTCATATTTTTTCTAAGTATCGAGTTGTAATCTTTGAGTTGTAAATAAATAGAAGTGTGATGATCATCATTATTAGAGCATTGTCCCATGTGAGGAAACAAAAAAAGAGAGAGAAAAAGAGGCCAAAGAAGCCAAACAAAAAAAAAATAAAAAATGAGAGAAAAAGATAGAAGGGACAATGCTACTATCCTTTTTCCACACTTGTGCTTCAAAGTAGCACCATGATCTTCATGATAGAGAGTCTCTTATTTTGTCACTTTCATATACTAGTGGAAAATTTTCATTATAGAACTTGGCTTGTATATTCCAACGATGGGCTTCCTCAAATGCCCTAGGTCTTCGTGATCAAGCAAGTTGGATGCACACCCACTTAGTTTCTTTTGTTGAGCTTTCATAATATATAGCTCTAGTGCATCCGTTGCATGGAAATCCCTACTCACTCACATTGATATCTATTGATGAGCATCTCCATAGACAATTGATATGCCTAGTTGATGTGAGACCATCTTCCTCCTTTTTGTCTTCTCCACAACCACCACTCTATTGCACCTATAGTGCTATGTCCATGGCTCACGCTCATGTATTGCGTGAAAGTTGAAAAAATGTCAGAATACTAAAGTATGAAACAATTGCTTGGCTTGTCATCGGGGTTGTGCATGATTTGAATATTTTGTGTGACGAAGATGGAGCATAACCAAACTATATGATTTTTTAGGGATGAACCTTCTTTGGCCATGTTATTTTGAGAAGACATAATTACTTTGTTAGTATGCTTGAAGTATTATTTTTTATGTCAATATTAAACTATTGTCTTGAATGTTTCAGATCTGAACATTCATGCCACAATAAAGAAAATTACATTGATAAATATGTTAGGTAGCATTCCACATCAAAAATTCTGTTTTTATCATTTAACTACTCATGGACGAGGAGGAATTAAGCTTGGGGATGCTTGATATGTCTCCAACGTATCTATAATTTTTGATTGTTCCATGCTATTATATTATCCGCTTTGGATGTTTAATGGGCTTTAATATGCTCTTTTATATTATTTTTGGGACTAACCAATTAACCGGAGGCCCAGTGCCAGTTTTTTTTGCCTATTTTAGAATTTTGCAGAAAAGGAATACCAAACGGAATCCAAACGGAATGAAACCTTCGCGATGATCTTTCTTGGACCGAAAGCAATCCAGAAGACTTGGAGTTGAAGTCTGGAACTCCGCGAGGCGGCCACGAGGCAGGAGGGCGTGCCCAGGGGGTAGGCGCGCCCCCACCCTCATGGGCCCCATGTAGCTCCACCGACGTACTTCTTTCGCCTATATATACTCTTGTACCCTAGAAACATCAAGGGGAGCCACGAAACCACTTTTCCACCGCTGCAACCTTCTGTACCCGTGAGATCCCATCTTGGGGCCTTTTTCGGTGATCTGCCGGAGGGGGAATCGATCATGGAGGGCTTCTACATCAGCACCATAGCCTCTCCGATGAAGCGTGAGTAGTTTACCACAGACCTTCGGGTCCATAGTTATTAGCTAGATGCCTTCTTCTCTCTCTTTGATCTTCAATACAAAGTTCTCCTTGATGTTTTGGAGATCTATTCGATGTAATACTCTTTTGCGGTGTGTTTGCCAACATCCGATGAATTGTGGGTTTATGAACTTGATTATCTATGAATATTATTTGGTTCTTCTCTGAATTCTTATATGCATGATTTGATATCTTTGCAAGTCTCTTTGAATTATCAGTTTAGTTTGGCCTACTAGATTGATCTTTCTTGCAATGGGAGAAGTGGTTAGCTTTGGGTTCAATGTTGTGGTGTCCTTTCCCAGTGACAGTAGGGGCAGCAATGCACGTATTGTATTGTGGCCATCGAGGATAAAAAGATGGGGTTTATATCATATTTCTTGAGTTTATCCCTCTACATCATGTCATCTTGCTTAAAGCATTACTCTGTTCTTATGAACTTAATACTCTAGATGCATGCTGGATACTCTAGATGCATGCAGGCTACGTTGTACCTCATCTCGTACCACTTCATGACAAGCCAGAAAAGGATCATATCAGATAGGATTCTTTGGTGATTTTGTTCCCGCGTGATCCCACATTGCCTGGCCATCAAGGGATGTTTTGGGAAGGGATTTGGCTCATCTAGAGCCCTTGGATGAAAGCAGAAAAGCTACATCTACTGTGGAGGCTTTTGGAGAGCCTATACACCTCCAACCCTAGCTACCGCTGCCATCATGTCATTCATCCAAGATCAATCTCTGTCACCTCCATTGCTGCTCCAACACCCCCTCCACAGAAGAAGGGATAATATCAAAGAGAAGGAAGACGAGGCCCCGCCACACACCAAACCAGTCTTCGGGCTAGTGCCATATCCACCACTCCGCCTCCATCACTTTGAGAATAACATGTGGACCTGATAATGGGATCAGTGCCAGAAGTTTAGCTTCTTAGGTGACAACAAATATGATGCACGAGTGAGTGATGGCTCGTGTCAGCGTCAGTATTTTCCCGAAGAGGAAGGGATGTCCCTCAGTTATGAAACCAAGGTTATCAAACCAGTAGGAGAACCAAGTAACACTATGTAAACGGTACCTGCACACAAATAACAAATACTTGCAACCCGATGCATAAGAGGGGTTGTTAATCCCTCTCGAGTAAAAGATTGGTAATGAGGTAGATTGGTAGATGCAAATAAAATAATGGTAAATAAAATTCAGCAAGGTATTTTGGGTTTTTGGTAATATAGATCTGAAAATAAAAGATGCAAATAAAGAAAAAGGCAAATAGCATTATAGATATGAAAATATATGATGAGAAAATAGACCCGAGGGCTATAGATTTCACTAGTGGCTTCTCTCGAGAAAATAACATATGGTGGGTAAACAAATTACTGTTGGGCAATTCATAGAACCTCAAATAATTATGATGATGTCCAGGCAATGATCATTATATAGGCATCATGTCCAAGATTAGTAGACCGACTCATGCTTGCATCTACTACTATTACTCCACACATCGACCATTATCCAGCATGCATCTAGTGTATTAAGTTGCATGGAGAAACAGAGTAATGCAATAAGAACGATGACAAGATCTATTCATGTAGGAATAGCCCCCATCTTTTTATCGTTAATAGCAATGATACATACGTGTCTTGGTGCCCCTTCTGTCACTGGGAAAGAACACCGTACGATTGAACCCATCACAAAGCACCTCTTCCCATGGCAAGAAAAATCAATCTATTTAGCCTAACTAAACCAAATATTCGAATAAGAAATACGAGGCTATAAGTAATCATGCATATAAGAGATCAAAGAAACTGAAATAACTTTCATGGATATATAGATCTGATCATAAACTCAAAGTTCATCGGATCCCAACAAACACACCGCAAAAAGAGCTACATCAAATAGATCTCCAAGAGACAATTGTATTGAGAATCAAAAAGAGAGAAAAAACCATCTAGCTACTGCCTTCGGACCCGTAGGTCTACAATGAACTACTCACGCATCATCGGAGAGGCACCAATGAGGATGATGAACCCCTCTGTGATGGTGTCTAGATTGGATCTCATGGTTCTGGAACTTGCGTCAGCTGGAATTGTGTTTCATTGAGTCCTCTAGGGTTTTTGGATTTTTGGGGTATTTATAGAGCAAAGAGGCGGTGTGGGAGGCCACTGAGGTGGGCACAACCCACCAGGGCGCGCCTGGGCCCCCAGGCGTGCCCAGGTGGGTTGTGCCCCCCTCGGGGCACCCCTCTAGTACTTCTTTGGCCCAAGTTGTTCCTTCTGGTCCATAAAAATTCTCCAAAAAGTTTCGCTGCGTTTGGACTCCGTTTGGTACTGATATTCTACAAAGTAAAAAACAAGAAAAAACAGCAAGTGGCACTGGGCACTATGTCAATAGGATAGTCCCAAAAATGATATAAAGTTGCTATAAAATGATTGTAAAACATCCAAGAATGATAATATAACAACATAGAACAATCAAAAATTATAGATACGTTGGAGACATATCAGTGAGCAACGTGACAATATGTAAGATACACCTCTCCTATACGACCACGGTGTGCGTGTAAATCATGGCAAGGAGGAAAAGGATACATCAAGGACACACCCTCGAGGACATGACCATGGAGAACATGAAGAACCCTATAATCATCGACTAGAACTACTGCATGAAAGCCATCCAACGAAGCCTAAGGCATGCAAGAAATAGACTTCGGTAGTGGAGTTCAGCAACACCCGATTCAAGAATAAACAGGGCACGAGCATGACGAAAGAGGCTATCAAGCCAGACTGCAGTAACACCATCCCCTGTCGCGGTATATTGTTACAAGATGCGGGTCTTACTTTTCATGGGCACAAGCACCCTGCCACAACAAGTGTATGCAACCATGCCAAGCAAATGGAATAAAATGTAGTTCGAAAGACCCTACTGAGACAACAAGGCATGGTTGTTGTTCAACCTTTGTTGTCTGTGTATCTTGTGGATACATAGTCGAGATTTATGTACTGTAATGACTAGTATTGTACAGAGAATTTACCTTGTGTCACTTACAATTACTAAGACAAGCATTTTTAAGGCATACAATTTATTGGATAAACAAGAGTACAAACCAAGTTTAATCTTTGTTATATGGCCTTTGGCCTTTTTGCAAAAATAAGTTTAATATTTGTTTCTCTAGAGCACCTGGAATGAGTTCACTCGCTTTTTTAGAACTTAGGGTTGAATAGAGCATAGTTCTCCAATATTATTCAATAAGTTGGGCCATAAAGATCCACTGTTGGGAGTGGTGAGTTGACAAATCCTGGCAGTATGAGAGCAAAAAAAATCATAGAACATATTTGCCTTCTATTTCAAAACTTATAACTACCGTTCAATGTAACATCCCAAAATTCTAATTTTTGGAATGTTATATCAAATGAATATTTTTGATTGTTTGTTTGACTGTGGTGTGGTTGCTTGTGTGAAATTGAGTAAAATTTGAAACTTTTTGAAAGTTGAATGAGAGGGAATGAAATGACTTTCCCAAACTTTCACCTTGCATTTATGATCTCCATGAATTCATATTCATTTCATCACAAAACCCTAGAGTGAAGATGATATGACTTCTTCCATTTAAATAAATGAAAAGGGTTTTGAAAAGATTTGAATTTCATTTGGAAATATTTCAAATTCGGAAACTTTATGCAACTCAATGAGTTTCATGAGAGAAGATAAAATGACTTCTTCAAATGCTAAGAAAGAGAGTTGGAACAAAGAATCAAATTGAAAGTCCCTTTGAAGTTATTTTGAAACCCACTTTCAATTTGGAGTTATTAGGTTTTTATTCAAATTATTTTTCTCCAAAAATAAAATATATGGAAAATAGGGTAAAATGATTCCCTACAGTAGAAAAGTAGAGAAAAATGAGTTTGAAATCATTTTGGTATTTTAAAATATTTTTATTTGGTTTCTAAAAGAACCACTAGTACTGTTTGCTTTATTTATTTATTTTTGAAATTTATTTGCTGCTGAAAATATGTTCATCATTAAGGAAATCTTTTTCTAAAATTTTTGATATATAATATGCCTATGTATAATTTTATTTGTATTTTCGTTATTCTGTTTCTATTTTAAAGAAAAAATGTGCGTGCGCCTGAAACTAACAGTCATCCACGTGCGCAGCATAGTTGCATCAGGCGCACCATCATTTTTTTCTTCTCTCCTACATGTCCAAGCCCAGCCAGCCATATTTTTCCTTCACTTTGGTCGAATTTTCTTAAAAAAAACTACATCGCGCGGCCGGTCGAACGTTTTTAGGCCCATGCGAGCGCTTCCCTTTTCGCCTCTATTTCTATTTTTTTGTCTATGTTTAGTCCCATATTGCCTAGCCTTTGACCCCTAAACCTCTCTTTCACCTATAAATATAGAATCATAGAACCCAAAAATCATCCACTGCGGGTTAAATCTGTTGGGGAACGCAGTAATTTAAAAAATTTCCTATGCACACGCAAGATCTATCTAGGTGATGCATAGCAACGAGAGGGGAATAGTGTGTCTACATACCCTCATAGACCTAAAGCGAAAGCGTTTAGTAGCGCGGTTGATGTAGTCGAATGTCTTCGCGATCCAACCGATCCAAGTACCGAACATAAGGCACCTCCACCTTCAGCACACGTTCATCTTGATGACGTCCCTCGGGCTCTTGATCCAGTTGAGGCCGAAGGAGAGTTCCGCCAGCATGATGGCATGTTGACGGTGATGATGAAGTTACCGGCGCAGGGCTTCGCCTAAGCACTACGACGATATGACCGAGGTGTGTAACTGCGGAAGGGGGCACCGCAAACGGCTAAGAAAAATCTTGGAGTGCCTTTGGGGTGCCCCCTGCCCACGTATATAAAGGAGGGAGGAGGAGGAGGTCGGCCTAGGAGGGGCGCGCCTATAGGGGGAGTCCAACTAGATTTCCCAATCCTAGTTGGAGTCCCCTTCCCTTTCCAAGAGGGGAGAGAGGGAAGGAGTAGGAGAGGGAGAAGGAAAGAGAGGGGGGGGGGAGCCACCCCCTCCCTAGTCCAATTCAGACTTGCCATGGGGGGCGGGGCGGCCAACCCTTGAGGCCCTTCTCTCCTTTCCCGTATGGCCCAGTATGGCCCACTACTTCCCCTGGCGAATTCCCGTAACTCTCCGGTACTCCGGAAAATACCCGAATCACTCGGAACCTTTCCGATGTCCGAATATAGCCTTCCAATATATCGATCTTTACGTCTCGACCATTTAGAGACTCCTCGTCACGTCCGTGATCTAATCCGGGACTCTGAACAACCTTCGGTACATCAAATCATATAAATCATAATACAAATCATCATCGAACGTTAAGTGTGCGGACCCTACTGGTTCGAGAACTACGTAGACATGACCGAGACACATCTCCGGTCAATAACCAATAGTGGAGCCTGGATGCTCATATTGGCTCCTACATATTCTACGAAGATCTTTATCGGTCAAACCGCATAAAAACATACATTGTTCCCTTTGTCATTGGTATGTTACTTGCCCGAGATTCGATCATCGGTATCATCATACCTAGTTCAATCTCGTTACCGGCAAGTCTCTTTACTCGTTCCGTAATGCAACATCCCGCAACTAACTCATTAGTCACATTGATTGCAAGGCTTATATTGATGTGCATTACCGAGAGGGCCCAGAGATACCTCTTCGACAATCGGAGTGACAAATCCTAATCTCGATCTATGCCAACTCAACAAACACCATCAGAGACACCTGTAGAGCATCTTTATAATCACCCGGTTACGTTGTGACATTTGATAGCACCCAAGGTGTTCCTCTGGTATTCGGGAGTTGCATAATCTCATAGTCAGAGGAACATGTATAAGTCATGATAAAAGCAATAACAATAAAACTAAACGATCATTTATGCTAAGCTAACGGATGGGTCTTGTCGATCACATCATTCTCTAATGATGTGATCCCGTTCATCAAATGACAACACATGTCTATGGTCAGGAAACTTAACCATCTTTGATTAACGAGCTAGGCAAGTAGAGGCATACTAGGGACACTCTGTTTTGTCTATGTATTCACACATGTACTAAGTTTCCGGTTAATACAATTCTAGCATGAATAATAAACATTTATCATGATATAAGGAAATATAAATAACAACTTTATTATTGCCTGCTACCGCTTGAGCAAGTTCAAGGGATTGACTACGATGAGACCTTCTCACCTGTAGCGATGCTTAAGTCCGTCCGAATCATGTTAGCAATTGCCGCATTTTATGATTATGAAATTTGGCAGATGGATGTCAAAACTGCATTCCTGAATGGATTTCTGGAAGAAGAGTTGTATATGATGCAACCGGAAGGTTTTGTCGATCCAAAGGGAGCTAACAAAGTGTGCAAGCTCCAGCGATCCATTTATGGACTGGTGCAAGCCTCTCGGAGTTGGAATAAACGTTTTGATAGTGTGATCAAAGCATTTGGTTTTATACAGACTTTCGGAGAAGCCTGTATTTACAAGAAAGTGAGTGGGAGCTCTGTAGCATTTCTGATATTATATGTGGATGACATATTGCTGATTGGAAATGATATAGAATTTCTAGATAGCATAAAGGGATACTTGAATAAAAGTTTTTCAATGAAAGACCTCGGTGAAGCTGCTTACATATTAGGCATTAAGATCTATAGAGATAGATCAAGACGCTTAATTGGACTTTCACAAAGCACATACCTTGACAAAATTTTGAAGAAATTCAAAATGGATCAAGCAAAGAAAGGATTCTTGCCTGTATTACAAGGTGTGAAGTTGAGTAAGACTCAATGCCCGACCACTGCAGAAGATAGAGAGAATATGAAAGATGTTCCCTATGCATCAGCCATAGGCTCTATCATGTATGCAATGCTGTGTACCAGACCTGATGTGTGCCTTGCTATAAGTTTAGCAGGGAGGTACCAAAGTAATCCAGGAGTGGATCACTGGACAGCGGTCAAGAACATCCTGAAATACCTGAAAAGGACTAAGGACATGTTTCTCGTATATGGAGGTGACAAAGAGCTCACCGTAAAAGGTTACGTTGATGCAAGCTTTGACACTGATCCGGACGATTCTAAATCGCAAACCGGATACGTGTTTACTTTAAACGGTGGAGCTGTCAGTTGGTGCAGTTCTAAACAAAGCGTCGTAGCGGGATCTACATGTGAAGCGGAGTACATAGCTGCTTCGGAAGCAGCAAACGAAGGAGTCTGGATGAAGGAGTTCATATCCGATCTAGGTGTCATACCTAATGCATCGGGTCCAATGAAAATCTTTTGTGACAATACTGGTGCAATTGCCTTGGCAAAGGAATCCAGATTTCACAAAAGGACCAAACACATCAAGAGACGCTTCAACTCCATCCGGGATCTGGTCCAGGTGGGAGACATAGAGATTTGCAAGATACATACGTATCTGAATGTTGCAGACCCGTTGACTAAGCCTCTTCCACGAGCAAAACATGATCAGCACCAAAGCTCCATGGGTGTTAGAATCATTACAGTGTAATCTAGATTATTGACTCTAGTGCAAGTGGGAGACTGAAGGAAATATGCCCTAGAGGCAATAATAAAGTTATTATTTATTTCCTTATAATCATGATAAATGTTTATTATTCATGCTAGAATTGTATTAACCGGAAACATAATACATGTGTGAATACATAGACAAACAAAGTGTCACTAGTATGCCTCTACTTGACTAGCTCGTTAATCAAAGATGGTTATGTTTCCTGACCATGAACATTGAGTTGTTATTTGAGTAACGAGATCACATCACTAGTTGAATGATCTGATTGACATGACCCATTCCATTAGCTTAGCACCTGATCGTTTAGTATGTTGCTATTGCTTTCTTCATGACTTATACATGTTCCTATGACTATGAGATTATGCAACTCCCGTTTGCCGGAGGAACACTTTGGGTGCTACCAAACATCAGAACGTAACTGGGTGATTATAAAGGAGCATTACAGGTGTCTCCAAAAGTAGATGTTGGGTTGGCGTATTTCGAGATTAGGATTTGTCACTCCGATTGTCGGAGAGGTATCTCTGGGCCCTCTCGGTAATGCACATCACATAAGCCTTGCAAGCACTGCAACTAATATGTTAGTTGTGAGATGATGTATTACAGAACAAGTAAAGAGACTTGCCAGTAACGAGATTGAACTAGGTATTGGATACCGACGATCGAATCTCGGGCAAGTAACATACCGATGACAAAGGGAACAGCGTATGTTGTTATGCGGTCTGACCGATAAAGATCTTCGTAGAATATGTAGGAGCCAATATGGGCATCCAGGTCCTGCTATTGGTTATTGACCGGAGACGTGTCTCGGTCATGTCTACATTGTTCTCGAACCCGTAGGGTCCGCACGCTTAAGGTTACGATGACAGTTATATTATGAGTTTACATGTTTTGATGAACCGAAGGAGTTCGGAGTCCCGGATGAGATCGGGGACATGACGAGGAGTCTCGAAATGGTCGAGACGTAAAGATTCATATATTGGATGATATGGTTAGGCCAAGGGGTCAAGCCCATGAGGCTTTAGATCGGTGCAAAAAGGAGTTTTGCGGAGGCCAGGGGGCCAAACGCCGGAGACCCTGGCGTCTGGCCCTGGGCCAGACGCCGAGGCCCATGGCGTCTGGGCCAGACGCCAAGGATTGTGGCGTTTGGTCCTGGAGTCCGAGTGGGACTCTTGCCTTTCGGGCAAAACCGACTTTGAGGAGGCTTTTGCTCCAAGTTTCGACCCCGGGGCTCAACATATAAATAGAGGGGCAGGGCTAGCACCAAAGACACAACAAGTTGATCCACGTGATCTATTCCTTAGCCGTGTGCGGTGCCCCCTGCCACCATATACCTCGATAATACTGTAGCGGAGTTTAGGCGAAGCCCTGCTGCTGTAGTTCATCAAGATCGTCACCACGCCGTCGTGCTGACGGAACTCTTCCCCGACACTTTGCTGGATCGGAGTCCGGGGATCGTCATCGAGCTGAACGTGTGCTCGAACTTGGAGGTGCCGTAGTTTCGGTGCTTGATCGGTTGGATCGTGAAGACGTACGACTACTTCCTCTACGTCGTGTCATCGCTTCCGCAGTCGGTCTGCGTTGGGTACGTAGACAACACTCTCCCCTCTTTGCTATGCATCACATGATCTTGCGTGTACGTAGGAATTTTTTTTGAAATTACTACGAAACCCAACAGTGGCATCCGAGCCTAGGTTATTTATGTTGATGTTATATGCATGAGTAGAACACAAGTGATTTGTGGACGATACAAGTCATACTGCCTACCAGCATGTCATACTTTGGTTCGGCGGTATTGTTGGACGAGACGACCCGGACCAACCTTACGCGTATGCTTACGCGAGACCGGTTCCCTCGACGTGCTTTGCACATAGATGGCTTGCGGGCGACTGTCTCTCCAACTTTAGTTGAACCGAGTATGGCTACGCCCGGTCCTTGAGAAGGTTAAAATGGAGTCTATTTGACAAACTATCGTTGTGGTTTTGATGCGTAGGTGAGATTGGTTCTTACTTAAGCCCGTAGCAGCCACGTAAAACATGCAACAACAAAGTAGAGGACGTCTAACTTGTTTTTGCAGGGCATGTTGTGATGTGATATGGTCAAGGCATGATGCTGAATTTTATTGTATGAGATGATCATGTTTTGTAACCGAGTTATCGGCAACTGGCAGGAGCCATATGGTTGTCGCTTTATTGTATGCAATGCAATCGCGATGTAATGCTTTACTTTATTACTAAACGGTAGTGATAGTCGTGGAAGCATAAGATTGGCGAGACGACAACGATGCTACGATGGAGATCAAGGTGTCGCGCCGGTGACGATGGTGATCATGACGGTGCTTCGGAGATGGAGATCACAAGCACAAGATGATGATGACCATATCATATCACTTATATTGATTGCATGTGATGTTTATCTTTTTTATGCATCTTATCTTGCTTTGATTGACGGTAGCATTATAAGATGATCTCTCACTAAATTATCAAGAAGTGTTCTCCCTGAGTATGCACCGTTGCCAAAGTTCGTCGTGCCCAGACACCACGTGATGATCGGGTGTGATAAGCTCTACGTCCATATACAACGGGTGCAAGCCAGTTTTGCACACGCAGAATACTCAGGTTAAACTTGACGAGCCTAGCATATGCAGATATGGCCTCGGAACACGGAGACCGAAAGGTCGAGCGTGAATCATATAGTAGATATGATCAACATAACGATGTTCACCATTGAAAACTACTCCATCTCACGTGATGATCGGTCATGGTTTAGTTGATTTGGATCACGTAATCACTTAGAGGATTAGGGGGATGTCTATCTAAGTGGGAGTTCGTAAATAATATGATTAATTGAACTTAAATTTATCATGAACTTAGTACCTGATAGTATCTTGCTTGTTTATGTTGATTGTAGATAGATGGCTCGTGCTGTTGTTCCGTTGAATTTTAATGCGTTCCTTGAGAAAGCAAAGTTGAAAGATGATGGTAGCAATTACACGGACTGGGTCCGTAACTTGAGGATTATCCTCATTGCTGCACAGAAAAATTACGTCCTGGAAGCACCGCTGGGTGCCAGGCCTGCTGCTGGAGCAACACCAGATGTTATGAACGTCTGGCAGAGCAAAGCTGATGACTACTTGATAGTTCAGTGTGCCATGCTTTACGGCTTAGAATCGGGACTTCAACGACGTTTTGAACGTCATGGAGCATATGAGATGTTCCAGGAGTTGAAGTTAATATTTCAAGCAAATGCCCGAATTGAGAGATATGAAGTCTCCAATAAGTTCTATAGCTGCAAGATGGAGGAGAACAGTTCTGTCAGTGAGCATATACTCAAAATGTCTGGGTATAATAATCACTTGATTCAATTGGGAGTTAATCTTCCGGATGATTGCGTTATTGACAGAATTCTCCAATCACTGCCACCAAGCTACAAGAGCTTCGTGATGAACTATAATATGCAAGGGATGAACAAGACTATTCCCGAGCTCTTCGCTGAAAGCTGCGGAGGTAGAAATCAAGAAGGAGCATCAAGTGTTGATGGTTAACAAGACCACTAGTTTCAAGAAAAAGGGCAAAGGGAAGAAAAAGGGGAACTTCAAGAAGAACGGCAAGCAAGTTGCTGCTCAAGAGAAGAAACCCAAGTCTGGACCTAAGCCTGAAACTGAGTGCTTCTACTGCAAGCAGACTGGTCACTGGAAGCGGAACTGCCCCAAGTATTTGGCGGATAAGAAGGATGGCAAGGTGAACAAAGGTATATGTGATATACATGTTATTGATGTGTACCTTACTAGAGCTCGCAGTAGCACCTGGGTATTTGATACTGGTTCTGTTGCTAATATTTGCAACTCGAAACAGGGACTACGGAATAAGCGGGCACTGGCAAAGGACGAGGTGACGATGCGCGTGGGAAATGGTTCCAAAGTTGATGTGATCGCGGTCGGCACGCTACCTCTACATCTACCTTCGGGATTAATATTATACCTAAATAATTGTTATTTGGTGCCAGCGTTGAGCATGAACATTATATCTGGATCTTGTTTAATGCGAGGCGGTTATTCATTTAAATCAGAGAATAATGGTTGTTCTATTTATATGAGTAATATCTTTTATGGTCATGCACCCTTGAAGAGTGGTCTATTCTTATTGAATCTCGATAGTAGTAATACACATATTCATAATGTTGAAGCCAAAAGATGCAGAGTTGATAATGAAAGTGCAACTTATTTGTGGCACTGTCGTTTAGGTCATATCGGTATAAAGCGCATGAAGAAACTCCATACTGATGGACTTTTGGAACCACTTGATTATGAATCACTTGGTACTTGCAAACCGTGCCTCATGGGCAAGATGACTAAAACACCGTTCTCCGGTACTATGGAGAGAGCAACAGATTTGTTGGAAATCATACATACCGATGTATGTGGCCCGATGAATATTGAGGCTCGTGGCGGATATCGTTATTTTCTCACCTTCACAGATGATTTAAGCAGATATGGGTATATCTACTTAATGAAACATAAGTCTGAAACATTTGAAAAGTTCAAAGAATTTCAGAGTGAAGTTGAAAATCATCGTAACAAGAAAATAAAGTTTCTACGATCTGATCGTGGAGGAGAATATTTGAGTTACGAGTTTGGTGTACATTTGAAAAACTGTGGAATAGTTTCGCAACTCACGCCACCCGGAACACCACAGCGTAATGGTGTGTCCGAACGTCGTAATCGTACTTTACTAGATATGGTGCGATCTATGATGTCTCTTACTGATTTACCGCTATCATTTTGGGGATATGTTTTAGAGACGGACGCATTCACGTTAAATAGGGCACCATCAAAATCCGTTGAGACGACGCCTTATGAACTGTGGTTTGGCAAGAAACCAAAGTTGTCGTTTCTTAAAGTTTGGGGCTGCGATGCTTATGTGAAAAAGCTTCAACCTGATAAGCTCGAACCCAAATCGGAGAAATGTGTCTTCATAGGATACCCAAAGGAGACTATTGGGTACACCTTCTATCACAGATCCGAAGGCAAGACATTCGTTGCTAAGAATGGATCCTTTCTAGAGAAGGAGTTTCTCTCGAAAGAAGTGAGTGGGAGGAAAGTAGAACTTGACGAGGTAACTGTACCTGCTCCCTTACTGGAGAGTAGTTCATCACAGAAAACTGTTTCAGTGACACCTACACCAGTTAGTGAAGAAGCCAATGATAATGATCATGAAACTTCAGATCAAGATACTGCTGAACCTCGTAGATCAACGAGAGTAAGATCCACACCAGAGTGGTACGGTAATCCTATTCTGGAAGTCATGATACTAGATCATGATGAACCTACGAACTATGAAGAAGCGATGGTGAGCCCAGATTCCGCAAAGTGGCTTGAAGCCATGAAATCTGAGATGGGATCCATGTATGAGAACAAAGTATGGACTTTGGTTGACTTGCCCGATGATCAGCAAGCAATTGAGAATAAATGGATCTTTAAGAAGAAGACTGACGCTGATGGTAATGTTACTGTCTACAAAGCTCGACTTGTCGCAAAAGGTTTTCGGCAAGTTCAAGGGATTGACTACGATGAGACCTTCTCACCTGTAGCGATGCTTAAGTCCGTCCGAATCATGTTAGCAATTGCCGCATTTTATGATTATGAAATTTGGCAGATGGATGTCAAAACTGCATTCCTGAATGGATTTCTGGAAGAAGAGTTGTATATGATGCAACCGGAAGGTTTTGTCGATCCAAAGGGAGCTAACAAAGTGTGCAAGCTCCAGCGATCCATTTATGGACTGGTGCAAGCCTCTCGGAGTTGGAATAAACGTTTTGATAGTGTGATCAAAGCATTTGGTTTTATACAGACTTTCGGAGAAGCCTGTATTTACAAGAAAGTGAGTGGGAGCTCTGTAGCATTTCTGATATTATATGTGGATGACATATTGCTGATTGGAAATGATATAGAATTTCTGGATAGCATAAAGGGATACTTGAATAAAAGTTTTTCAATGAAAGACCTCGGTGAAGCTGCTTACATATTAGACATTAAGATCTATAGAGTTAGATCAAGACGCTTAATTGGACTTTCACAAAGCACATACCTTGACAAAATTTTGAAGAAATTCAAAATGGATCAAGCAAAGAAAGGATTCTTGCCTGTATTACAAGGTGTGAAGTTGAGTAAGACTCAATGCCCGACCACTGCAGAAGATAGAGAGAATATGAAAGATGTTCCCTATGCATCAGCCATAGGCTCTATCATGTATGCAATGCTGTGTACCAGACCTGATGTGTGCCTTGCTATAAGTTTAGCAGGGAGGTACCAAAGTAATCCAGGAGTGGATCACTGGACAGCGGTCAAGAACATCCTGAAATACCTGAAAAGGACTAAGGACATGTTTCTCGTATATGGAGGTGACAAAGAGCTCACCGTAAAAGGTTACGTTGATGCAAGCTTTGACACTGATCCGGACGATTCTAAATCGCAAACCGAATACGTGTTTACTTTAAACGGTGGAGCTGTCAGTTGGTGCAGTTCTAAACAAAGCGTCGTAGCGGGATCTACATGTGAAGCGGAGTACATAGCTGCTTCGGAAGCAGCAAACGAAGGAGTCTGGATGAAGGAGTTCATATCCGATCTAGGTGTCATACCTAATGCATCGGGTCCAATGAAAATCTTTTGTGACAATACTAGTGCAATTGCCTTGGCAAAGGAATCCAGATTTCACAAAAGGACCAAACACATCAAGAGACGCTTCAACTCCATCCGGGATCTGGTCCAGGTGGGAGACATAGAGATTTGCAAGATACATACGGATCTGAATGTTGCAGACCCGTTGACTAAGCCTCTTCCACGAGCAAAACATGATCAGCACCAAAGCTCCATGGGTGTTAGAATCATTACAGTGTAATCTAGATTATTGACTCTAGTGCAAGTGGGAGACTGAAGGAAATATGCCCTAGAGGCAATAATAAAGTTATTATTTATTTCCTTATAATCATGATAAATGTTTATTATTCATGCTAGAATTGTATTAACCGGAAACATAATACATGTGTGAATACATAGACAAACAAAGTGTCACTAGTATGCCTCTACTTGACTAGCTCGTTAATCAAAGATGGTTATGTTTCCTGACCATGAACATTGAGTTGTTATTTGAGTAACGAGATCACATCATTAGTTGAATGATCTGATTGACATGACCCATTCCATTAGCTTAGCACCTGATCGTTTAGTATGTTGCTATTGCTTTCTTCATGACTTATACATGTTCCTATGACTATGAGATTATGCAACTCCCGTTTGCCGGAGGAACACTTTGGGTGCTACCAAACATCACAACGTAACTGGGTGATTATAAAGGAGCATTACAGGTGTCTCCAAAAGTAGATGTTGGGTTGGCGTATTTCGAGATTAGGATTTGTCACTCCGATTGTCGGAGAGGTATCTCTGGGCCCTCTCGGTAATGCACATCACATAAGCCTTGCAAGCACTGCAACTAATATGTTAGTTGTGAGATGATGTATTACAGAACGAGTAAAGAGACTTGCCAGTAACGAGATTGAACTAGGTATTGGATACCGACGATCGAATCTCGGGCAAGTAACATACCGATGACAAAGGGAACAGCGTATGTTGTTATGCGGTCTGACCGATAAAGATCTTCGTAGAATATGTAGGAGCCAATATGGGCATCCAGGTCCCGCTATTGGTTATTGACCGGAGACGTGTCTCGGTCATGTCTACATTGTTCTCGAACCCGTAGGGTCCGCACGCTTAAGGTTACGATGACAGTTATATTATGAGTTTACATGTTTTGATGAACCGAAGGAGTTCGGAGTCCCGGATGAGATCGGGGACATGACGAGGAGTCTCGAAATGGTCGAGACGTAAAGATTCATATATTGGATTATATGGTTAGGCCAAGGGGTCAAGCCCATGAGGCTTTAGATCGGTGCAAAAAGGAGTTTTGCGGAGGCCAGGGGGCCAAACGCCGGAGACCCTGGCGTCTGGCCCTGGGCCAGACGCCGAGGCCCATGGCGTCTGGGCCAGACGCCAAGGATTGTGGCGTTTGGTCCTGGAGTCCGAGTGGGACTCTTGCCTTTCGGGCAAAACCGACTTTGAGGAGGCTTTTGCTCCAAGTTTCGACCCCGGGGCTCAACATATAAATAGAGGGGCAGGGCTAGCACCAAAGACACAACAAGTTGATCCACGTGATCTATTCCTTAGACGTGTGCGGTGCCCCCTGCCACCATATACCTCGATAATACTGTAGCGGAGTTTAGGCGAAGCCCTGCTGCTGTAGTTCATCAAGATCGTCACCACGCCGTCGTGCTGACGGAACTCTTCCCCGACACTTTGCTGGATCAGAGTCCGGGGATCGTCATCGAGCTGAACGTGTGCTCGAACTTGGAGGTGCCGTAGTTTCGGTGCTTGATTGGTTGGATCGTGAAGACGTACGACTACTTCCTCTACGTCGTGTCATCGCTTCCGTAGTCGGTCTGCGTTGGGTACGTAGACAACACTCTCCCCTCGTTGCTATGCATCACATGATCTTGCGTGTACGTAGGAATTTTTTTTTGAAATTACTACGAAACCCAACAGTGGCATCCGAGCCTAGGTTATTTATGTTGATGTTATATGCACGAGTAGAACACAAGTGAGTTGTGGACGATACAAGTCATACTGCCTACCAGCATGTCATACTTTGGTTCGGCGGTATTGTTGGACGAGACGACCCGGACCAACCTTACGCGTACGCTTACGCAAGACCGGTTCCCTCGACGTGCTTTGCACATAGATGGCTTGCGGGCGACTGTCTCTCCAACTTTAGTTGAACCGAGTATGGCTACGCCCGGTCCTTGAGAAGGTTAAAACGGAGTCTATTTGACAAACTATCGTTGTGGATTTGATGCGTAGGTGAGATTGGTTCTTACTTAAGCCCGTAGCAGCCACATAAAACATGCAACAACAAAGTAGAGGACGTCTAACTTGTTTTTGCAGGGCATGTTGTGATGTGATATGGTCAAGGCATGATGCTGAATTTTATTGTATGAGATGATCATGTTTTGTAACCGAGTTATCGGCAACTGGCAGGAGCCATATGGTTGTCGCTTTATTGTATGCAATGCAATCGCGATGTAATGCTTTACTTTATTACTAAACGGTAGTGATAGTCGTGGAAGCATAAGATTGGCGAGACGACAACGATGCTACGATGGAGATCAAGGTGTCGCGCCGGTGACGATGGTGATCATGACGGTGCTTCGGAGATGGAGATCACAAGCACAAGATGATGATGACCATATCATATCACTTATATTGATTGCATGTGATGTTTATCTTTTTTATGCATCTTATCTTGCTTTGATTGACGGTAGCATTATAAGATGATCTCTCACTAAATTATCAAGAAGTGTTCTCCCTGAGTATGCACCGTTGCCAAAGTTCGTCGTGCCCAGACACCACGTGATGATCGGGTGTGATAAGCTCTACGTCCATCTACAACGGGTGCAAGCCAGTTTTGCACACGCAGAATACTCAGGTTAAACTTGACGAGCCTAGCATATGCAGATATGGCCTCGGAACACGGAGACCGAAAGGTCGAGCGTGAATCATATAGTAGATATGATCAACATAACGATGTTCACCATTGAAAACTACTCCATCTCACGTGATGATCGGTCATGGTTTAGTTGATTTGGATCACGTAATCACTTAGAGGATTAGGGGGATGTCTATCTAAGTGGGAGTTCATAAATAATATGATTAATTGAACTTAAATTTATCATGAACTTAGTACCTGATAGTATCTTGCTTGTTTATGTTGATTGTAGATAGATGGCTCGTGCTGTTGTTCCGTTGAATTTTAATGCGTTCCTTGAGAAAGCAAAGTTGAAAGATGATGGTAGCAATTACACGGACTGGGTCCGTAACTTGAGGATTATCCTCATTGCTGCACAGAAAAATTACGTCCTGGAAGCACCGCTGGGTGCCAGGCCTGCTGCTGGAGCAACACCAGATGTTATGAACGTCTGGCAGAGCAAAGCTGATGACTACTCGATAGTTCAGTGTGCCATGCTTTACGGCTTAGAATCGGGACTTCAACGACGTTTTGAACGTCATGGAGCATATGAGATGTTCCAGGAGTTGAAGTTAATATTTCAAGCAAATGCCCGAATTGAGAGATATGAAGTCTCCAATAAGTTCTATAGCTGCAAGATGGAGGAGAACAATTCTGTCAGTGAGCATATACTCAAAATGTCTGTGTATAATAATCACTTGATTCAATTGGGAGTTAATCTTCCAGATGATTGCGTTATTGACAGAATTCTCCAATCACTGCCACCAAGCTACAAGAGCTTCGTGATGAACTATAATATGCAAGGGATGAACAAGACTATTCCCGAGCTCTTCGCAATGCTGAAAGCTGCGGAGGTAGAAATCAAGAAGGAGCATCAAGTGTTGATGGTTAACAAGACCACTAGTTTCAGGAAAAAGGGCAAAGGGAAGAAAAAGGGGAACTTCAAGAAGAACGGCAAGCAAGTTGCTGCTCAAGAGAAGAAACCCAAGTCTGGACCTAAGCCTGAAACTGAGTGCTTCTACTGCAAGCAGACTAGTCACTGGAAGCGGAACTGCCCCAAGTATTTGGCGGATAAGAAGGATGGCAAGGTGAACAAAGGTATATGTGATATACATGTTATTGATGTGTACCTTACTAGAGCTCGCAGTAGCACCTGGGTATTTGATACTGGTTCTGTTGCTAATATTTGCAACTCGAAACAGGGACTACGGAATAAGCGGGCACTGGCAAAGGACGAGGTGACGATGCGCGTGGGAAATGGTTCCAAAGTTGATGTGATCGCGGTCGGCACGCTACCTCTACATCTACCTTCGGGATTAATATTATACCTAAATAATTGTTATTTGGTGCCAGCGTTGAGCATGAACATTATATCTGGATCTTGTTTAATGCGAGGCGGTTATTCATTTAAATCAGAGAATAATGGTTGTTCTATTTATATGAGTAATATCTTTTATGGTCATGCACCCTTGAAGAGTGGTCTATTCTTATTGAATCTCGATAGTAGTAATACACATATTCATAATGTTGAAGCCAAAAGATGCAGAGTTGATAATGAAAGTGCAACTTATTTGTGGCACTGTCGTTTAGGTCATATCGGTATAAAGCGCATGAAGAAACTCCATACTGATGGACTTTTGGAACCACTTGATTATGAATCACTTGGTACTTGCAAACCGTGCCTCATGGGCAAGATGACTAAAACACCGTTCTCCGGTACTATGGAGAGAGCAACAGATTTGTTTGAAATCATACATACCGATGTATGTGGCCCGATGAATATTGAGGCTCGTGGCGGATATCGTTATTTTCTCACCTTCACAGATGATTTAAGCAGATATGGGTATATCTACTTAATGAAACATAAGTCTGAAACATTTGAAAAGTTCAAAGAATTTCAGAGTGAAGTTGAAAATCATCGTAACAAGAAAATAAAGTTTCTACGATCTGATCGTGGAGGAGAATATTTGAGTTACGAGTTTGGTGTACATTTGAAAAACTGTGGAATAGTTTCGCAACTCACGCCACCCGGAACACCACAGCGTAATTTTGTGTCCGAACGTCGTAATCGTACTTTACTAGATATGGTGCGATCTATGATGTCTCTTACTGATTTACCGCTATCATTTTGGGGATATGCTTTAGAGACGGCCGCATTCACGTTAAATAGGGCACCATCAAAATCCGTTGAGACGACGCCTTATGAACTGTGGTTTGGCAAGAAACCAAAGTTGTCGTTTCTTAAAGTTTGGGGCTGCGATGCTTATGTGAAAAAGCTTCAACCTGATAAGCTCGAACCCAAATCGGAGAAATGTGTCTTCATAGGATACCCAAAGGAGACTATTGGGTACACCTTCTATCACAGATCCGAAGGCAAGACATTCGTTGCTAAGAATGGATCCTTTCTAGAGAAGGAGTTTCTCTCGAAAGAAGTGAGTGGGAGGAAAGTAGAACTTGACAAGGTAACTGTACCTGCTCCCTTACTGGAGAGTAGTTCATCACAGAAAACTGTTTCAGTGACACCTACACCAGTTAGTGAAGAAGCCAATGATAATGATCATGAAACTTCAGATCAAGATACTGCTGAACCTCGTAGATCAACGAGAGTAAGATCCACACCAGAGTGGTACGGTAATCCTATTCTGGAAGTCATGATACTAGATCATGATGAACCTACGAACTATGAAGAAGCGATGGTGAGCCCAGATTCCGCAAAGTGGCTTGAAGCCATGAAATCTGAGATGGGATCCATGTATGAGAACAAAGTATGGACTTTGGTTGACTTGCCCGATGATCAGCAAGCAATTGAGAATAAATGGATCTTTAAGAAGAAGACTGACGCTGATGGTAATGTTACTGTCTACAAAGCTCGACTTGTCGCAAAAGGTTTTCGGCAAGTTCAAGGGATTGACTACGATGAGACCTTCTCACCTGTAGCGATGCTTAAGTCCGTCCGAATCATGTTAGCAATTGCCGCATTTTATGATTATGAAATTTGGCAGATGGATGTCAAAACTGCATTCCTGAATGGATTTCTGGAAGAAGAGTTGTATATGATGCAACCGGAAGGTTTTGTCGATCCAAAGGGAGCTAACAAAGTGTGCAAGCTCTAGCGATCCATTTATGGACTGGTGCAAGCCTCTCGGAGTTGGAATAAACGTTTTGATAGTGTGATCAAAGCATTTGGTTTTATACAGACTTTCGGAGAAGCCTGTATTTACAAGAAAGTGAGTGGGAGCTCTGTAGCATTTCTGATATTATATGTGGATGACATATTGCTGATTGGAAATGATATAGAATTTCTGGATAGCATAAAGGGATACTTGAATAAAAGTTTTTCAATGAAAGACCTCGGTGAAGCTGCTTACATATTAGGCATTAAGATCTATAGAGATAGATCAAGACGCTTAATTGGACTTTCAGAAAGCACATACCTTGACAAAATTTTGAAGAAATTCAAAATGGATCAAGCAAAGAAAGGATTCTTGCCTGTATTACAAGGTGTGAAGTTGAGTAAGACTCAATGCCCAACCACTGCAGAAGATAGAGAGAATATGAAAGATGTTCCCTATGCATCAGCCATAGGCTCTATCATGTATGCAATGCTGTGTACCAGACCTGATGTGTGCCTTGCTATAAGTTTAGCAGGGAGGTACCAAAGTAATCCAGGAGTGGATCACTGGACAGCGGTCAAGAACATCCTGAAATACCTGAAAAGGACTAAGGACATGTTTCTCGTATATGGAGGTGACAAAGAGCTCACCGTAAAAGGTTACGTTGATGCAAGCTTTGACACTGATCCGGACGATTCTAAATCGCAAACCGGATACGTGTTTACTTTAAACGGTGGAGCTGTCAGTTGGTGCAGTTCTAAACAAAGCGTCGTAGCGGGATCTACATGTGAAGCGGAGTACATAGCTGCTTCGGAAGCAGCAAACGAAGGAGTCTGGATGAAGGAGTTCATATCCGATCTAGGTGTCATACCTAATGCATCGGGTCCAATGAAAATCTTTTGTGACAATACTGGTGCAATTGCCTTGGCAAAGGAATCCAGATTTCACAAAAGGACCAAACACATCAAGAGACGCTTCAACTCCATCCGGGATCTGGTCCATGTGGGAGACATAAAGATTTGCAAGATACATACGGATCTGAATGTTGCAGACCCGTTGACTAAGCCTCTTCCACGAGCAAAACATGATCAGCACCAAAGCTCCATGGGTGTTAGAATCATTACAGTGTAATCTAGATTATTGACTCTAGTGCAAGTGGGAGACTGAAGGAAATATGCCCTAGAGGCAATAATAAAGTTATTATTTATTTCCTTATAATCATGATAAATGTTTATTATTCATGCTAGAATTGTATTAACCGGAAACATAATACATGTGTGAATACATAGACAATCAAAGTGTCACTAGTATGCCTCTACTTGACTAGCTCGTTAATCAAAGATGGTTATGTTTCCTGACCATGAACATTGAGTTGTTATTTGAGTAACGAGATCACATCATTAGTTGAATGATCTGATTGACATGACCCATTCCATTAGCTTAGCACCTGATCGTTTAGTATGTTGCTATTGCTTTCTTCATGACTTATACATGTTCCTATGACTATGAGATTATGCAACTCCCGTTTGCCGGAGGAACACTTTGGGTGCTACCAAACATCACAACGTAACTGGGTGATTATAAAGGAGCATTACAGGTGTCTCCAAAAGTAGATGTTGGGTTGGCGTATTTCGAGATTAGGATTTGTCACTCCGATTGTCGGAGAGGTATCTCTGGGCCCTCTCGGTAATGCACATCACATAAGCCTTGCAAGCACTGCAACTAATATGTTAGTTGTGAGATGATGTATTACGGAACGAGTAAAGAGACTTACCAGTAACGAGATTGAACTAGGTATTGGATACCGACGATCGAATCTCGGGCAAGTAACATACCGATGACAAAGGGAACAGCGTATGTTGTTATGCGGTCTGACTGATAAAGATCTTCGTAGAATATGTAGGAGCCAATATGGGCATCCAGGTCCCGCTATTGGTTATTGACCGGAGACGTGTCTCGGTCATGTCTACATTGTTCTCGAACCCGTAGGGTCCGCACGCTTAAGGTTACGATGACAGTTATATTATGAGTTTACATGTTTTGATGAACCGAAGGAGTTCGGAGTCCCGGATGAGATCGGGGACATGACGAGGAGTCTCGAAATGGTCGAGACGTAAAGATTCATATATTGGATGATATGGTTAGGCCAAGGGGTCAAGCCCATGAGGCTTTAGATCGGTGCAAAAAGGAGTTTTGCGGAGGCCAGGGGGCCAAACGCCGGAGACCCTGGCGTCTGGCCCTGGGCCAGACGCCGAGGCCCATGGCGTCTGGGCCAGACGCCAAGGATTGTGGCGTTTGGTCCTGGAGTCCGAGTGGGACTCTTGCCTTTCGGGCAAAACCGACTTTGAGGAGGCTTTTGCTCCAAGTTTCGACCCTGGGGCTCAACATATAAATAGAGGGGCAGGGCTAGCACCAAAGACACAACAAGTTGATCCACGTGATCTATTCCTTAGCCGTGTGCGGTGCCCCCTGCCACCATATACCTCGATAATACTGTAGCGGAGTTTAGGCGAATCCCTGCTGCTGTAGTTCATCAAGATCGTCACCACGCCGTCGTGCTGACGGAACTCTTCCCCGACACTTTGCTGGATCGGAGTCCGGGGATCGTCATCGAGCTGAACGTGTGCTCGAACTTGGAGGTGCCGTAGTTTCGGTGCTTGATCGTTTGGATCGTGAAGACGTACGACTACTTCCTCTACGTCGTGTCATCGCTTCCGCAGTCGGTCTGCGTTGGGTATGTAGACAACACTCTCCCCTCGTTGCTATGCATCACATGATCTTGCGTGTACGTAGGAATTTTTTTTTGAAATTACTACGAAACCCAACAAGTAGAGTAAGTATTTCCCTCAGTTTTTGAGAACCAAGGTATCAATCCAGTAGGAGGTTACGCGCGAGTCCCTCGTACCTGCACAAAACAAATAAATCCTCACAACCAACGCGATAAGGGGTTGTCAATCCCTACACGGCCACTTACGAGAGTGAGATCTGATAGATATGATAAGATAATATTTTTGGTATTTTTATGATAAACGATGCAAAGTAAAATAAAAGCAAAGTCAAAAGCAAAGGAAATAACTAAGTATTGGGAGATTAATATGATAAAGATAGACCCGGGGGCCATAGGTTTGAGCATAGGTATTCTACGGTGGGTGAACGAATTACCGTTGAGCAATTGACAGAATTGAGCATAGTTATGAGAATATCTAGGTATGATCATGTATATAGGCATCACGTCCGAGACAAGTAGACCGACTCCTGCCTGCATCTACTACTATTACTCCACTCATCGACCGCTATCCAACATGCATCTAGCGTATTAAGTTCATGGAAACAGAGTAATGCCTTAAGCAAGATGACATGATGTAGAGGGATAAACTCATGCAATATGATGAAAACCCCATCTTGTTATCCTCGATGGCAACAATACAATACGTGCCTTGCTTCCCCTACTGTCACTGGGAAAGGACACCGCAAGATTGAACCCAAATCTAAGCACTTCTCCCATTGCAAGAAAGATCAATCTAGGAGGCCAAATCAAACTGATACTTCGAAGAGACTTGCAAAGATAACCAATCATACATAAAAGAATTCAAAGAAGATTCAAATATTGTTCATAGATAGACTTGATCATAAACCCACAATTCATCGTTCTCAATAAGAACACCGCAAAAAGAAGATTACATCGAATAGATCTCCACAAGAGAGGGGGAGAACATTGTATTGAGATCCAAAAAGAGAGAAGAAGCCATCTAGCTAATAACTATGGACCCGTAGGTCTGAGGTGAACTACTCACACTTCATCGGAGGGGCTATGGTGTTGATGTAAAAGCCCTCCGTGATCAATGCCCCCTCCGGCGGAGCTCCAGAACAGGCCCCAAGATGGGATCTCGTGGATAGAGAAAGTTGCGGCGGTGGAATTAGGGTTTTGGCTCCGTATCTGATCGTTTGGGGGTACGTAGGTATATATAGGAGGAAGGAGTACGTCGGTGGAGAAAAATGGGCCCACGAGTGTGGAGGGCGCGCTTGGGGGGGTGGGTGGGTGCGTCCCCCTACCTCGTGGCCTCCTCCTTTGTTTTTTGACGTAGGGTCCAAGTCTCCTGGGTCTTGTTCGTTGAGAAAATCACGTTCCCGAAGGTTTCATTCTGTTTGGATTCCTTTAATATTCCTTTTCTTTGAAACCCTAAAATAGGCAAAAAAAACAGCAATTTTGGGCTGGGCCTCCAATTAATAAGTTAGTCCCAAAAATAATATAAAAGTGGATAATAAAGCCCAATAATGTGCAAAACAGTAGATAATATAGCATGGAGCAATCAAAAATTATAGATACGTTGAAGACGTATCATTGCCTCTAGGACATATTTACTTCAGTCGCCCACTTGCCCTAGAGTCAATAATCTAGTTCACATCGCCATGTGATTTAACACTGATAGTTCACATGTTTATGTGATTAGTTCACATCTCCATGTGACTAATACCCAACGGGTTTACTAGAGTCAATAATCTAGTTCACATCGCTATGTGATTACACCCAAAGAGTGATCATGTTTTGCTTGTGAGAGAAGTTTAGTCAACGGGTTTGCCACATTCAGAGCTGTATGTATTTTGCAAATTTTCTATGTCTACAATGCTCTATACGGAGCTACTCTAGCTAATCGCTCCCACTTTCAATATGTATCTAGATCGAGACTTAGAGTCATCCAGATTGGTGTCAAAGCTTGCATCGACGTAACTCCTTACGACGAACTCTTTGTCACCTCCATAACCGAGAAGCATTTCCTTATTCCACTAAGGATAATTTTTGACCGATGTTCAGTGATCTACTCCTAGATCACTATTTCTCTCCCTTGCCAAAATCATGCTAAGGTATACAATAGGGCTGGTACACAGCATAGCATACTTTATAGAACCTATGACTGAGGCATAGGGAATGACCTTGCAACACAGGAAAGAACTCCTTCTTTGACTGTTCCATTTTGGACTACTTCAAATACTTGTCAAGGTATGTACTCATTGAAAAATTTATCAAGCGTCTTGATCTATCTCTATAGATCTTGATGCCTAATATGTAAGAAGCTTCACCGAGGTCTTTGATTGAAAAATTCTTATTCAAGTATCCTTTTATGCTATCCAGAAATTCAGTATCATTTCCGATCAAAAATATGTCATCCACATATAATATCAGAAATGCTACAGAGCTCCCACTCACTTTCTTGTAAATACATGCTTCTCCAAAAGTCTGTATAAAACTATATGCTTTGATCAACTCATCAAAGTGTATATTCCAACTCCGAGATGCTTGCACCAGTCCATAGATGGATCGCTGGAGCTTGCACACTTTGTCAGCATGTTTAGGATTGACAAAACCTTCTGGTTGCATCATATACAACTCTTCTTTAATAAATACATTAAGGAATGTAGTTTTGATATCCATTTGCCAGATTTCATAAAATGCGGCAACTGCTAACATGATTCAGATAGACTTTTAAGCATCGATACGAGGGAGAAAATCTCATCGTAGTCAACACCTTGAACTTGTCGAAAACCTTTTGCGACAATTCGAGCTTTGTAGATAGTAACACTACTATCAGCGTCCGTCTCCTTCTTGAAGATCCATTTATTCTGAATGGCTCAACAATCATCGAGAAAGTCAATCAAAGTCCATACTTTGTTCTCATACATGGATCCCATCTTAGATTTCATGGCCTCAAGCCATTTTGCGGAATCTGGGCTCATCGTTGCTTCCTCATAGTTCATAGGTTTGTCATGGTCAAGTAACATGACCTCCAGAACAGGATGACCATACCACTCTGGTGCGGATCTTACTCTGGTTGACCTACAAGGTTCGGTAGTAACTTGATCAGAAGCTTCATGATCATCATCATTAGCTTCCTCACTAATTGGTGTAGGAATCACTGGAACTAATTTCTGCGATGAACTACTTTCCAATAAGGGAGCAGGTACAATTACCTCATCAAGTTATACTTTCCTCCCACTCACTTCTTTCGAGAGAAACTCATTCTCTAGAAAGGATCCACTCTTAGCAACAAAGATCTTGCCTTTGGATCTACGATGGAAGGTGTACCCAACAGTTTCTTTTGGGTATCCTATGAAGACACACTTCTCCGATTTGGGTTTGAGCTTATCAGGTTGAAACTTTTTCACATAAGCATCGCAACCCCAAACTTTAAGAAATGACAACTTATGTTTCTTGCTAAACCACAGTTCATACGGTGTCGTCTGAATGGATATTTAGACGGTGCCCTATTTAACGTGAATGCAGCTGTCTCTAATGCATAACCCCAAAACGATAGTGGTAATTCGGTAAGAGAGATCATAGATTGCACCATATCTAATAAAGTACGGTTATGGCGTTTAGACACACCATTACATTGTGGTGTTCCAGGTGGCGTGAGTTGCGAAACTATTCCACATTGTTTCAAATGAAGACCAGACTAGTAACTCAAATATTTGTTTCCGCGATCAGATCATAGAAACTTTATTTTCTTGTTACGATGATTTTCCACTTCACTATGAAATTCTTTGAACTTTTCCAATGTTTCAGGCTTATGTTTCATCAAGTAGATATACCCATATCTTCTCAAATCATCTGTGAAGGTCAGAAAATATCGATACCCGCCGTGAGCCTCAACACTCATTGGACCGCACACATCAGTATGTATTATTTCCAACAAGTCTGTTGCTCGCTCTATTGTTCCGAAGAATGGAGTCTTAGTCATCTTGCCCATGAGGCATGGTTCGCAAGTGTCAAGTGATTCATAATCAAGTGATTCCAAAAGTCCATTAGCATGGTGTTTCTTCATGCGCTTTACACCAATATGACCTAAACGGCAGTGCCACATAAAAGTTCCACTATCATTATTAACTTTGCATCTTTTGGCTTCAATATTATGAATATGTGTATCACTACGATCGAGATTCAATAAACCATTTATATTGAGTGTATGACCATAGAAGGTTTTATTCATGTAAATAGAACAACAATTACTC
The DNA here is from genome assembly GCF_018294505.1 of Triticum aestivum. NCBI lineage: Eukaryota > Viridiplantae > Streptophyta > Magnoliopsida > Poales > Poaceae > Triticum > Triticum aestivum. The sequence continues at coordinate 34,785,621 of NC_057794.1, forward strand.
TTTGACTTAAATGAATAACCTTATTGCAATAAACATGATCCAATCATATTTATGCTCAACGCAAACACCAAATTACATTTATTTTAGGTTCAACACTAATCCCGAAGGTAAAGGGAGTGTGCGATGGTGATCTTATCAACCTTGGAATCACTTCCAACTCACATCATCACCTCACCCTTAACTAGTCTCTGTTTATTTTGCAACTCCCGTTTCGAGCTACTACTCTTAGAAACTGAACCAGTATCAAATACTGAGGGGTCGCTATAAACACTAGTAAAGTACACATCAATAACATGCATATCAAATATACCTTTGTTCACTTTGCCATCCTTCTTATCCGCCAAGTATCTAGGGTAGTTCCACTTCCAGTGACCATTTCCTTTGCAGTAGAAGCACTCAGTTTCATGCTTGGGTCTAGCTTTGGTCTTCTTCATGGGAGTGGCAACTTTCTTGCCATTCTTCTTGAAGTTCCCTTTCTTCCCCTTGCCCTTTTACTTGAAACTAGTGGTCTTGTCAACCATCAACACTTGATGCTTTTCTTGATTTCTACCTTCGCTGATTTCAGCATCGTAAAGAGCTCGGGAATCATTTTCATCATCCCTTACATATTATAGTTCATCACGAAGTTCCAGTAACTTGGCGATAGTGACTAGAGAACTCTGTCAATCACTATCTTATCTGGAAGATTAACTCCCACTTGATTCAAGTGATTGTAGTACTCAGACATTCTGAGCACATGCTCACTGGTTGAGCTATTCACCTCCATCTTGTAGGCAAAGTACTTGTCAGAGGTCTCATACCTCTCGACTCGGGCATGAGTCTGAAATACCAATTTCAGCTCTTGGAACATCTTATATGTTCCGTGGCATTCAAAACATTTTTTTCAAGTCCCGGTTCTAATCCGTAAAGCATGGTGCACTAAACTATTAAGTAGTCATCATACTGAGCTTGCAAAATGTTCACAATGTCTGCATCTGCTCCTGCAATAGGTCCGTCACCTAGCGGTGCATTAAGGACATAATTCTTCTGTGCAGCAATGAGGATAATCCTTAGATCACGGAGCTAGTCCGCATCATTGCTACTAACATCTTTCAACATAGTTTTCTGTAGGAACATATCATAAATAAAATGGGGAAGCTATACGCGAGCAATTGATCTACAACATAGATATGCAAATACTATCAGGACTAAGTTCATGATAAATTTAAGTTCAATTAATCATATTACTTAAGAACTCCCACTTAGATAGACATCCCTCTAATCATCTAAGTGATCATGTGATCCATATCAACTAAACCATGTCCGATCATCACGTGAGATGGAGTAGCTTTCAATGGTGAACATCACTATGTTGATCATATCTACTATATGATTCACGCTCGACCTTTCGGTCTCAGTGTTCCGAGGCCATATCTGCATATGCTAGGCTCGTCAAGTTTAACCCGAGTATTCTGCGTGTGCAAAACTGGCTTGCACCCGTTGTATGTGAACGTAGAGCTTATCACACCCGATCATCACATGGTGTCTCGGCACGACGAACTGTCGCAACGGTGCATACTCAGGGAGAACACTTATACCATGAAATTTTAGTAAGGGATCATTGCGTAATGCTACCGTCGTACTAAGAAAAATAAGATGCATAAAGGATAAACATCACATGCAATCAAATATAAGTGATATGATATGGCCATCATCATCTTGTGCCTTTGATCTCCATCTCCAAAGCACCTCATGATCACCATCGTCACCGGCTTGACACCATGATCTCCATCATCTAGATCTTTATCAATGTGTCGTCACATGGTCATCTCGCCAACTATTGCTTTTGCAACTATTGCTATCGCATAACAATAAAGTGAAGCAATTGTATGATGCTTGCATCTTATGCAATAAAGAGACAACCATAAGGCTTTTGCCAGTTGCCGATAACTTTAACAAAACATGATCATCTCATACAACAATTTATATCTCATCATGTCTTGACCATATCACATCACAACATGCCCTGCAAAAACAAGTTAGACGTCCTCTACTTTGTTGTTGCAAGTTTTACGTGGCTGCTACGGGCTGAGCAAGAACCGTTCTTACCTACGCATCAAAAACCACAATGTGGTATAGTGATTGCTTTTTGATCTTCAGAAAGAACCCTGTTCATTGAATCCGATTCAACTAAAGTTGGAGAAACTAACACCCACCAGCCACCTGTGTGCGAAGCACGTCGGTAGAACCAGTCTTGCATAAGCGTACGCGTAATGTCGTTCTGAGTCGCTTCATCCAACAATACCGCTGAATCAAGAATCAACTAGTGACGGCAAGCAATATGTATATACCCACGCCCACAACTCCTTTGTGTTCTACTCGTGCATATAACATCTACGCATAGACCTGGCTCGGATGCCACTGTTGGGGAACACAGTAATTTCAAAATTTTCATACGCACACGCAAGATCTATCTAGGTGATGCATAGAAATGAGAGGGGAAGAGTGTGTCTACGTACCCTTGTAGACCGAAAGCCGAAGCGTTTAGTAACACGGTTGATGTAGTCGAACGTCTTTGCGATCCAACCGATCCAAGTACCGAACGTACGGCACCTCGGCGTTCAACACACGTTCAGCTCAGTGACGTCCCTCGGGCTCTTGATCCAGTTGAGGCCGAAGGGGAGTTCCGCTAGCACGATGGTGTGGCGACGGTGATGATGAAGTTACCGGCGCAGGGCTTCGCTTAAGCACTACAATGATACGACCGAGGTGTGTAACTATGGAAGGGGGTACCGCACATGGCTAAGACAAATGTTGGAGTGCCTTTGGGGTGCCCCCTGCCCACGTATATAAAGGAGGGAGGAGGAGGAGGCCGGCCTAGGAGGGGCGCGCCTATAGGGGGAATCCAACTAGGTTTCCCAATCCTAGTTGGAGTCCCCTTCCTTTTCCAAGAGGGGAGAGAGGGAAGGAGTAGGAGAGGGAGAAGGAAAGAGAGGGGGAGCCGCCCCCTCCCTAGTCCAATTCGGACTTGCCATGGGGGGGGGGGCGGCCAACCCTTGAGGCCCTTCTTTCCTTTCCCGTATGGCCCATTAAGGCCCACTACTTCCCCCGGCGAATTCCCGTAACTCTCCGGTACTCCGGAAAATATCTGAATCACTCGGAACCTTTCCGATGTTCGAATATAGCCGTCCAATATATCGATCTTTACATCTCGACCATTTAGAGACTCCTCGTCTTGTCTGTGATCTCATCGGGGACTCCGAACAACCTTCGGTACATCAAATCACATAACTCATAATACAAATCGTCATCGAACGTTAAGCGTGCGAACCCTACGGGTTCGAAAACTATGTAGACATGACCGAGACACATCTCCGGTCAATAACCAATAGCGGAACCTGGATGCTCATATTGGCTCCTACATATTCTATGAAGATCTTTATCGGTCAAACCGCATAACAACATATGTTGTTCCCTTTGTCATCGGGACTTCTGGAAGTTGTCTTCTGTCTCCAAAGTCGTCTTTTTTCTACCTTACAAAGTTATCTTTCTTCATATTTTTTTATACTCCCATAGCTTATTATTTCTAGACTAGTACGATAGATTAATTATATTTCCATTTAGTCTCTCTATTTATACATTAGACCTATAATTCTTTTAGTGTAACTATTTTTCTGCCATAAAACAGCTTGGACCTGATTTTTCAAATAGCCTAACTTTTCACTCATTTATCCAAATTAAATGAAACTAGCGCCTACAATTTCTTCTTGATTCCACCTATCTAGTGAACCTATCCCATCAACTTTTTGAAATTTTCAAATTCTAAATATTTGTTTAGATTCATATTCAAACTTCTTTTGATTATATCTTTTTATCCGTAACTCTATTTGCGATGAATCAAATTGTGTTGGATTTGTATCAAAGAAAATTTTCCATTCATACATTTTGTGTTATATTTTCAACATATAATTTTGATGTGAGTCAGATTACTCGACTAGTACACAAAGAGTTATCACACAACATTTTAAGCAGATTCAATGCTGTGTTGAATTACTTGTATCTTGTGATCTGTTATTTCCAATCTAGTAATTCTTCTTCCTACATGTTCCTATTAACTCCCTACAGCATCATTAGTTTCAACTTTTGAACCTTTCAAACTATTCGAACCTTCATTTGATCATATCTTGTAAACTGTAGTGCATTTCCAATTGATTGCTTTTTGCAATTGAATCCCTAGACGTAATCTATCATCTTGAGCCACCACCACACTTTATCAATAAAATTAGGATGTGATCTTGCATATAATTTGATTTGGTTCTTTTGGATTTTTTTAGAATCTTTCTTTGCCTTTTCTTCTGGATCTACGAGTTATTGCTTATGTGTGGTTATAATTGCTTGCTTACGATAGATTTATCGGAGTGTGACGAGTAGAACTATCGGGAATTATGAGTGCGAAGAATCTTCATCAATAGTACAAGGAAAGTTCACACTTTGATCATATTTTTCTATACCCAGTTTTTACTATGCATTAGTTTCGCCCTTACAAACTTGCATGAGTAGGATTGGGGGTTGTGGCTTTGCTATGTAGTTCATGAGGTAGGAACCTATTATCCTTGAAACACCCCGGGAATATTCGTTATGTCATATATTGCTTAGCCATGCTAGTAGACGGGGATTGGTATGTGTGATTCATGCAAGTTATGAGAGAAATAATAATTTTGGGTTAACCTTAAGGTGGCAACATTAACACAACTCTGGGTGGAATGGTAGGGGCACCCAGGAGAAACCAGTGGCTTGCCCGGGCACCTGGAGAAACCAGTGCTTGCCCAAGGGGATCCCGGAGGACCTGTGAGATCACCCCATGGAATGCCACCCAGGCTCGAAGGGGTACAAATGCCTAGAAACTTCCGTGTGCAGCCACAAGCCATTATGGGCTCTGGCATAGTTGAGTAAGTTGTGGGAAACCTTTCCATGATAGGCTAGCAGATGTAGGGGAATTCTAGGTGTACCGGCCAATCTATCGGTTAAGGGGACCTCTTCGAAAAGACTATGTCTCGATCATCCGGTTCTCAAACATCAGGCAGTGCGAGGAATTCAACGAAGGAGATCGAGTCTTGTGGGGAAAAGTGCGCAAACCTCTGCAGAGTGTACAAACTAATCATGATTAGTCGTGTCCCCGGTTACAGACATCTTGAGTATCTGGTATTTGAATTATTGGTTGATCTCATCACTCTATTTAATGAAATTGATGGGTTATTAATGATTTGGTGATTTTGGGATTGAGTTGGAGGAACCTTCTCAAGATGGGTAATTTAACTTAGTAGTAAATAATTTTTATTCCTTTGTTGTAGGGAAAAATAACTTTATGCAAAATTAAACTTAGAGCCTCCACCAGCCAAATATGCATATAGAGATAGATATTTTCATTATTATTCTATGGTGTGAAATTGCTGGTACATTTAATGTACTGACCTACATGGCTGCAACGTCTCATGTTGCAGGAATTATACAATGAGTAAGTGATTCGTTAGGGTTAGGATGTCTACACTCAACTTTGCCGTTGGTGTTGTTGGGACTCCACAACCTTGTTGTTACTTCCACTATATTATTTGAGGTAATAGTATTTACGTTATTTTTTACATGTGATTGACCTTGTTATAAATCCTCGAGTACTGTGTGTCAGCATACCGATCCAGGGATGACACTTAAACACAGAGACTTGATCCATTTGGGTCGGGTCGCTACATTCAAATATTTGTTTGATTATGATTTTGGTGACCTAGCTATCACGCGGTCGTCACGAGGAGACCCAAACCCTAACCCTAGACGTTCCACTACAAAGTTGTCCTAAAGTGGCATTCGAAGACGAGTGCTCGACTACATCTCTATTCATGGTTGAAGTCAAGACAACTCGAGTCCTCTGTTGTTATCGTGGGAGTAATGGCACCATCCCTTCACATGCCTTCTATCATACTGAGTTGGCCAAATATTTGCTTACCTGGGCAGTGTGAAGGTGTGAATTTCATCGGAGGTTGTGTTCCCTTTTTTTCATGCAGTTTGTTGCTCGATGACTCGGTCCTAAGCATTCTTGATATTTGGTGTGGCTGCTAGTGGCAACATCTAGCGCGGTGATTTAGTCCTTTGGGCTTATGTCCCCATCTTTTGCTTGGCCTAGGTTTAGCTAGGCATCCTTTGTTAGTCATTCATTTCATTGAGGACACTTGTGTTTTTATTTTGAAATAAATTGAAACAAAACATAACTCTAGAGTTATAAAACAAAACTATAGTTCTAGGGTTGTAACTATGCAAACTTTTAAATGGTTAGACAAAATATGCTTAGAATTTCACATCTAACCTAAGAAAGGCTGATTAAGTTACTACAATGTTTTCGTAATTGTTTGAGAAATTTGAATTTTTCTTATATTTGGTCAAAAAATAATTATAGTACTTTTCTAGGGCGCAATGAGCTTGCTAGGTTTGAGCCAAGCTCACCTACCGAATCAAGTAAAAATTGAGTCAAGCCACAATGACAAACAGTTAGCTATTACAAAGAAATTATAGATGGGCCACAATACCAACATATGTTTTATGCTTTTTGTAGAATATTTTCATTACCTCTATGCAGAAAGTGTATGCGTCAACCTTGGGGTAACATGCCTATCCAACGATGGAACAATCAAATTTGCGCCTTGCATCGATTCCTTCATGGACGGGCTAATCACACCGCTGGAATATACAAAAAAGAAAATTTTCTACAATATACCTTAATTGATACTCTTGATTAAATATCAGAGGTGAGGCCTCTTTCTACTGCTGAGATTCGGCAAAAAAGCATCAAAATGAGTAGATTTCCCGCCTGTTACGTGAGGAAGAGATAAATGGTACGAACATTGCAAGGCCAACTCACTTGTTCAAGGGGATGATAATACAAAATACTTTCAAATAATGGCCAATGGGAGACATGGAAAGAAACGCATCTTCGCCCCTGACCAGGATGAAGGCCATATCGAGGGTGATGCATGGCTCAGAAACTTCATTACTAAGTATTAAAAAGAGCTCTTTGGAATTTCAGCTGAAAGTCCTTGTGCGCTAGATGAGTCTTTTACTCATGACGTCCCTCAAGTTTTGATGGCGAAAAATGAGTTTTTAACCTCTCCATTTTCTGAGGAGGAAATTCAGACCGTGGTGTTTCAAATGGACCAAAACAAGGCTCCGGGACTTGACGGTTTTCTAGCGGAGTTTTATTTATGTTTTTTGGGATATGATTAAGGCGTACTTGGTTCAGTTGTTTAACCAATTGTATGCCGAAAACCTTAATATTGCTCGTTTGAACTTTGGGGAAATTATTCTATTGCCCAAGACTAAGGAGGCTAGTTGTATTCAACAATATCGACCGATTTACCGTCTTAATGTCAGCTTTAAAATCTCTATGAAGGTGGCAACCAATCGGTTGAGCAGGGTGGCTGACCACGTGGTGAAACCCACTCTAACAATGTTTATGCAAGGATGCAACGTACTAGATGGAGTTGTCGTACTGCATGAAACTGTTCATGAGCTTCATCATAAAAAGTTGAGTGGAGTCATCTTCAAAATAGACTTCAAAAAAGCCTATGATAAAGTCAAGTGGCCCTTTCTTTTGCAAACTTTATGCATGAATGGGTTCTCTCCAAAATGGTGTCAATGGGTAGAGAGTTTTGTTTCTGGAGGTCATGTGGCTATGGAAGTCAACGATGATCTTGAATACTACTTTCAAACTAGGAAGGGGCTTCACCAAGGGGACCCACTATCCCCTATTTTGTTCAACATTGTAGTCGATATGTTAGATATCCTTGTTGAGCGGCTAAGATGACCGGTCCGATTAGTAGTGTTATTCCTCATTTGGTAGAAGACGGTCTGTCTATTCTTCAATCTGCGGATGTCACTATACTTTTTATGGATCACGACCTAGACAAGGTAAGAAACCTCAAACTGTTTTTATGTGCATTTGGGGAACTCTCTGGTCTCAAAATTAATTTCCATAAGAGTGACCATTTCTGCTTTGGAGATACTATAGAGTCTTCATCTAAGTATGCCAAGATATTTGGCTGCCGGCTTGGACAATTCCTGATTTAGTATCTGGGTAATCCCATACACTATCGCGTTTAAGTGTCACTGAGTGGAAGCATGTGGAAGAGAGAATTGAGAAATGTCTAGGCATTTGGAAGGCCAAACTCTTGTCATATGGGGGCGATTGATTTTGATCAATTTCGTCCTCAACAATATGGTTCTAAATATGTTGTCATTCTTTCACTTACTGAAAGGGGTTCTTTAGCATCTCGATTACGTTAGATCTAGATTTTTCTAGCAGTGTGATAATGAATCTAAGAAATACAGACACACTAGTTGGAGTGTATTATGTCGATGTAAAAGTCAAGGGGGCCTTGGGATTCAAGATCTTGGGAACAAAAACATCGCACTTCTGAGTAAATGGGTTTACAAACCACGCACTATGTATGGAGTGTGACAGAAAATCGTTTTAAACAACTACGTGGGTTCCCAAGCCATTTCTCAAGTTCACTGGAAGCGCAATGATTCACATTTTTGGTGTGGCGTGATGAAGGCCAAGGAATTATTTTTCCAATTTGGCACTTTCTTGGTTAGGGATGGTTCTGATACGTCTCCAACGTATCTACTTTTCCTAATGCTTTTCCTCTTGTTTTGGACTCTAATTTGAATGAATTGAATGAAACTAACCCCGGACTGATGATGTTTTCAGTAGAACTACCATGGTGTTGTTTTTGTGCAGAAATAAAAGTTCTCGGAATGGAACGAAACTTTGCGGGGAATTTTTATATAATATATAAGAATTTATGGAGCCAAGACCTATCGTAGGGGGGCACCTGGGTGGGCACAACCCACCAGGGCACGCCCCCCTCACCAGGCGCGCCCAGGTGGGTTGTCCCCACCTAGTGGCCCTGCAGACCCTGAAACCAACGCTATAAAATCCTATTTTCGAATAAAAAAATCAGGGAGAAAGAATTATCACGATCCACGAGACGGAACTGCCGCCAGGCCCTGTTCTTCCTCGGGAGGGCAGATCTGGAGTCCATTTGGGGCTCCGGAGAGGGGGATCTTCATTCTTCATCATCACCAACCCTTCTCCATCGCCAATTCCATGATGCTCTCCAACGGGAGTGAGTAATTCCTTCATAGGCTCGCTGGTCAGTGAGGAGTTGGATGAGATTCATCATGTAATCGAGTTAGTTTTGTTAGGGCTTGATCCCTAGTATCCACCATGTTCTTAAATTGATGTTGCTATGACTTTGCCATGCTTAATGCTTGTCACTTTGGGCCCGGGTGCCATGATTTCAGATCTGAACCATTTATGTTATCACCATTATATTCATGTTCTAGATCCGATCTTGCAAGTTATAGTCACCTACTATGTGTTATGATCCGGTAACCCCGAAATGACAATAACCGGGAGTTCTTCCAGTGATTACCGTAGTTTGAGGAGTTCATGCATTCACTATGTGTTAATGCTTTGTTCCGATTCTTAACAGGAGGCCTTAATATCCCTTAGTTTCCAATACGGACCCTGCTGCCACGGGAGGGTAGGACAAAAGATGTCATGCAAGTTCTTTTAATAAAGCACGTATGACTATTTACAGAATACATGCCTACATTATATCGATGAACTGGAGCTAGTGCCGTATCGCCCTAGGTTATAACTGTCACATGATGAATATCATCCAACAAGTCACCGATCCAATGCCTACGAATTTATCCTATATTGTTTCTGCTAAGTTACTACTATATCATCACTATTACACTTGCTACAAAACTATTGCTATCACTATTACCATTACTATTGCTGCTGCTACCATTATCAAAACTATCATACTACTGTGCTACTGATCACTTTGCTGCAGATAATTAATCTCCAAGTGTGGTTGAATTGACAACTCAGCTGCTAATACCTTCAAATATTCTTTGGCTCCCCTTGTGTCGAATCTATAAATTTGGGTTGAATACTCTACCCACGAAAATTGTTGCGATCCCCTATTCTTGTGGGTTATCAGGTTCTCATGTTTAATTCAGGGAAGACACCTGGCTGGGGGCCATTCCACTTATGGTGCAATGCCCTAACTTGTATAGGATTGTCAGACATCAATTCGTCACAATCAAACAAGTTTTGGGACGAGTAATCCCTGATATTTCTTTCCATAGGGATGTTTTAGGGCCTCGCCTAGTAGCATGGAGTGAATTACTCCTTTGTTTGGAGGACATTCAGCTATCAGGCGAACCGGAAAAGTTTCAGTGAAATTTGCATGAGAAAACAGGTTTTTAGTCAAATCCTTGTATGATGAAATAGTTCATATTGATGCTCCAGTTGATAACAAGAAATTGTGGAAGCACAAAATCCCTCTAAGAGTGAAGATTTTCCTCTGGTTTCCAAACAGAGGGGTCATCTTAACTAGAGATAATCTGGCACGAGCAATTGACAAGGTAGCAATACATGTCTCTATTACCAACATGCACTACTTGGGAAAAGCCTAGCAGTAGCGCGGGTTTTTTAGCCTACCAGTAGCGCGGGTAACCGCGCTACTGCTACGGCACTACAGCTAAAGGTTAGCAGTAGTGTTTGTTAACACGCGCTACTGCTATATCTGCTTAGTAGTAGCGCGTCCTACAACAGGCGCTACAACTATTATTCTGTATTCTATTTCTTTTTATTTTATGTTGTATTCATACACCTTTATACAAGTTTTTATATAGTAGCAATTTATAGATTGCTTTTACATTATAATGAGTTATTAAATCACTAGGTGAAAGAACCGCGGATTAGTTTCAAGTGGATGGATCCTAAGTGATCAAGTCATGGATTATCAATAATCCATGACTTGATCGGATCCATCCACTTGAAACTAATCCGATAATCCATGACTTGATCACTTAGGATCCATCCACTTGAAACTAATCCGCGGTTCTTTCACCCAATGATATAATAACTCATCATCATCATCATCATCATCATCACCATCATCATATTAATATAAAAACTCTTGCATCATATCATCACCAACAACACTAGCTAATAATCATCATAGTCATTACCACCAACACTATTTAATAATCATAGTCATAGTATAGCTATCTAATCACCGCCAACACTTGCTAATAATAATCATCATAGTCATCACCACCAACACTCATTCTAGCTAGCTAATCACTCATGCTGCTCTCTCTCTCTCTTAGGTAAAATAGCATAGAACATGTCTAGCACTCCTGATTCATCATATTGGAGCATGCAGATGAACCTGTCTCCTAATTGTGGGTTGCGCTTCTGATTGCTGCCCCTAGTACTTCTCCGTGATCCTTCACAATTTTGCTCCAGTCTTTGACTATTAAGACTTGCTCGCTTTTAGAAATCCTGAATGCACTCATGTGCAATGTAGGATGTCTTGGCCGTAAGCTAACCATGCACATGCGACCTTTAGCCTCGATCCAATGAGGCACAACTATCATCAGGAGTCCCTGTTAAAGAACATCATAGTAACATACTTAGCAATGAAGTTTAGCTTAAAAAATAATGTATGCAAAAGATGCACCGAGGACAAATAGTAAAAATCTTACCAACTTTCCTAAATAGATGTGACCGTAATTCAATACGAACACTATTGGTTGCACATTTTGAGTACTAAGATTTTGAAGTCCAGGAAAATATTTTGTCTTGACAGTATCAAGATCCTCAAGCCATGAAACATAATGACTTATCTCCTCGCATTTTAGTTCAGTCCCAGGACAGTAGTAGGTCATGTCTACGAAGCGCCAGACATGTTTGCTTTAATGGAAATAAGTTGTCAATAGAAATTAGTTGTCAACTATTTTTGAATAAACAATATCCAAGACATAAATATGGTTGAGAAACTCACATAATGGTAGAATTGGAGGCGTATGCACATCGACCCAGATGTCGATATTACCTTCAATATCATCTTCTGGATGAATATCAAAGGTGGTAAGCATATCAGGCTCAAATGCATAAGCCTTGCATAGTGCTCTCCAATTTTTGCATTCAAAATAGGTGTACGTGTCTCAATTGTATAATTTTGTGGCAAAAGTATAACCATGCTCGGTCCTCAAGTTAACTCTCTTTACCTCCATAGTTTCCATAGGACTGAAACCAATCTTATCCAATACAAAAATTCTTGCATGCCAGGGGATACGCTAGTAGAATAGTAAAACATTAAAATTATAAGTTGAAGCAAAAGAAGCAGAAGTCATGCTTAATTTCGAAAAAATACTTGTCGTTGTGACTTACTGTATCCACTTCGAAGGTGTCATCCAGCTCTGAAGCGCCTACCATCAACTAGGAAATTTCAGTCGCACAGGTCGCGCTCGTCTTTGCAATATTCGCACACACCAAAATCATTATCATTGTCAAACATTTCGTATGTTCATAGTTGAAACATTAATTGATAATCGATCGAAGGCAACTACCAGGAAACTCAACACATAAATCTGGGCACTCGATATTTCCTACATATTCTAGCACAAATCATGCTTAAATTCACGGAAAAATCTAGCATGACCTTTGCTAAAATAGCACATGTCGAGCGCCTGAAATTTGCCGGAACGGAAATGAATCAACACTCCGGCAAAACATAGGCCACTCGGATTTTCCCTGCGATATAAAGTTGTTTATACACATACAACAATGCTTAAACTTGCAATTCCATCCGGATCAATTATCATAAGCATTCACACATGAGCTCACCGACTAAATACCCTAGTTCTACACTATTCAACACACCAAGGAGTGGAGAAGGAGGAGGTGGACTTTTAGCTCACCGACTCGGGTGTAGAGGAAGTAGACGTAGCTCGGATGACGATCACTCCAAGGAGACACGACTCTACAAATCCTGCATATTCCATCGAGTAAAATTTTAGATCATCAAATCTCATATAGCATTCTTTGATGACAAAGTGATAATGACATAAAAATAATTAAATTTTCCATACCTAAATTGTCTTACTAAAAATAAACTATTTCTATTAATTCAACTAGTTCAACTAAGCACTTACTATAAATAAAAATAATTATTTTTCTTACTAATTCAACTAGTTCAACTAAGCACTTACTATAAGTAAAAATAATTAATTTTCTTACTAATTCAACTAATTCTATTAAGCACTTACTATAAATAAACTAGTTCTATTAACCACTTAAATTCTATATACATTCTACAAAATTCTACCTATCTATACTATTGAAAAAACCTACATTCTACCTATCTATACTATCAACTAAATCTATGGAGGGAGGAGGGGCTGTGGATGGAGGAGGGGGAGGGAGTAGGGGCTGTGGAGGGAGGAGGGGCTATGGAGGCAGGAGGTGCTATTGATGGAGGGGTGGCTAGAGGAGGGAGGAGCATGGGGAGGGATGAGGGGAGGAGGAGAGGCAGCTGGAGGAGGAAGGAGTGGGGCGAAGGAGGGAGGAGGAAGAGGAGAAGGAGGAGGCTTACTTAGGCCGGAGGATGGCGGCGATGCTGGTAGTAATGCGGCAACGCCGGCGGCAATGCGACGATGGGGGTGATGGTAGGAGGAGGACGACGACCGCGACAATGAGACATGAGAGTGAGGAACCAGGCGGGTGCGTGGGGGATAAGGCTGGATTACCAGTAGCGCGGTTTAGGAGAAAACGGTACAGCTAAACTACCTAGTGATACATCTCCGTCGTATCTACTTTTCCAAACACTTTTGCCCTTGTTTTGGACTCTAACTTGCATGATTTGAATGGAACTAACTCAGACTGACGTTGTTTTCAGCAGAATTACCATGGTGTTATTTATGTGCAGAAACAAACATTCTCGGAATGACCTGAAACTTCACGGAGCAACTTTTTAGAAAATATAAAAAATACCTGCAAAAGATGAAGGCCAGGGGGCCCACCACCTGTCCACGAGGGTGGGGGCGCGCCCCTACCTTGTGGGCCCCCTGGAGCTCCTCCAACTCCAACTCTATATGTTGTGTTTCGAGGAGAAAAAAATCCGAGAGAAGGACTCATCGCGTTTTACGATACGGAGCCACCACCAAGCCCTAAAACCTCTCGGGAGGGCTGATCTGGAGTCCGTTCGGGGCTCCGGAGAGGGGAATCTGTCGCCATCGTCATCATCAACCATCCTCCATCACCAATTTCATGATGCTCACCGCCGTGCGTGAGTAATTCCATCGTAGGCTTGCTGGACGGTGATGGGTTGAATGGGATCTATCATGTGATCAAGTTAGTTTTGTTAGGGTTTGATCCCTAATATCCACTATGTTCTGAGATTGATGTTGCTATGACTTTGCTATGCTTAATGCTTGTCAGTAGGGCCCGAGTGCCATGATTTCAGATCTCAATATATGAGAGTTCTTGATCCTATCTTGCTTGTCTATAGTCACCTATTATGTGTTATGATCCGTTAACCCCGAAGTGACAATAATCGGGATACTTACCGGTGATGACCGTAGTTGGAGGAGTTCATGTATTCACTATGTGTTAATGCTTTGTTCCGGTACTCTCTTAAAAGGAGGCCTTAATATCCCTCAGTTTTCGTAAGGACCCCGCTGCCACGGGAGGGTAGGACAAAAGATGTCATGCAAGTTCTTTTCCATAAGCACGTATGACTATATTCGGAATACATGCCTACATTACATTGATGAACTGGAGCTAGTTTTGTGTCACCCTAGGTTATGATTATTACACGATGAACCGCATCCGACATAATTCTCCATCACCTATGCATTGCCTACGAGCTTTCCATATATTGTTCTTCGCTTATTTAATTTTCCGTTGCTATTGCTATCATCAATACAAAATACCAAAAAAAATTACTTTTACTACGGTTACCTTTTGCCACCGTTACCACTACTATCATATTACTTTGCTACTAAACACTTTGCTGCAGATATTAAGTTTCCAGGTGTGGTTGAATTGACAACTCAACTGCCAATACTTGAGAGTATTCTTTGGCTCCCCTTGTGTCGAATCAATAAATTTGGGTTGAATACTTTACCCTCGAAAACTGTTGCGATCCCCTATACTTGTGGGTTATCAAGACTATTTTCTGGCGCCGTTGCCGGGGAGTATAGCTCTATTCTTTGAGTCACTTGGGATTTATATCTGCTTATCATTATGAAGAACTTGAAAGATCCAAGAACCAAGATTTATCCCTCAACTACGAGGGGAGGTAAGGAACTGTCATCTAGCTCTGCACTTGATTCACCTTCTGTTTTGAGTAAGCTTGCGACACCTAAACCTGCTTTTGCTATTCGTTCTGATATGTCGCATGTTATTGATGATGCCACTTCTGCTATACATGATACTTATGATGAAACTACTTCTATGCATGATACTACTGTGCCAGTTGGTGAATTTCTTGATGAACAACTTGCTAGGGCTGAGATCCGGTCCGGCGACAATCGGCTCGGCCTCGGGTCGTTCCAGAGCACGCACGAGGTGGACCGCGCGTACGATGCGGCGGCGTGGCGCTTGGACAGGCCCCGGTCGTAGATGAATTTCCGGGACATCTTCACGCGCGAGCAGGCGCAACGCGTCGCCACTTCACCGCGTCTCATCACTGACATGGACCGTGCCGACCACGCTCGGCGGCAGCGCTGCCTCCTCATCGCCGAGGAGGACGAGCGAGCCATGGCGGAGTGGCATCGTCACCACCCGGAGGACGTCGCCAACGAGCATGCCTACTGGGCGGAGATGACGGCAAGGCGCCGCTCAAAGCGGGCAGACCGGCGTCGGCGGAAGGCATTGGCGAACGCGCAGTCTGATATCATTCCAGCAGGTGGGAGGTCCATCTTCACGTCAGAAGATGAACGTTGGTTGGACATGTGGCTCGATACCTCGGATGACACCGACGAGAATGATGATGGTGATGATGGTAGCGACTTGGAGTAGTTTCTACCTATGTATGCCGTAGTAGTTTCTATGTAGTTGCACCGTAGTTTTATCTATCTATGCTTTCGAACTATATATCTAGTTGCACCGATGTAAAATACCTTTGTATCGTTTTTTATTATCTATGCAATCTATCATTTTATTTATGTAAATTTATCATTTTTATTATCTATGCTTCCGAAAATGTTGTAAAAAATGAGCGTGCGCACTGCTGGAGAGGCGCGCGCGCTCTGCATTTTAGCGCGGCTGCTGGAGCCAGCGCTGCGCGCCATGCAAAACCAGGCGATGGGCGCGCGGCAAAGCTGTTTTTTGCGTGTGGCGCATTCAGCGCTTGTTGGAGATGCTCTAAGAGAAGTTTGATGCTTGATGATTGTTTTGAGATATGGAGGTAATGATATCAAAGTCGTGCTAGTTGAGTAGTTGTGAATTTGAGAAATGCTTGTGTTGAAGTTTGCAAGTCCCGTAGCATGCACGTATGGTAAACATTATGTAACAAATTTGAAACATGAGGTGTTCTTTGATTGTCCTCCTTATGAGTGGCGGTCAGGGACGAGTGATGGTCTTTTCCTACCAATCTATCCCCCTAGGAGCATGCGCGTAATGCTTGGTTTTTGATGAGTTGTAGATTTTTGCAACAAGTATGTGAGTTCTTGATACGTCCATTTTGCATCATGCTTTTATATCGATATTTATTGCATTATGGACTGTTATTTCACTCTATGTCACAATACTTATGGCTATTCTCTCTTATTTTACAAGGTTTACATAAGGAGGGAGAATGCTGGCAGCTGGAATTCTGGGCTGGAAAAGGAGCAAATATTAGAGACCTATTCTGCGCAACTCCAAAAGTCCTGAAACTCCACGGAACGTCTTAAAATAAATAAACAAAAATCCTCTCCAAAGATGAAGGCCAGGGGGCCCACACCCTTCTCACGAGGGTGGGGGGGGGGGGCGCCCCCTAGGGCGTGCCCCCTACCTCGTGGGCCCCCTGGTGGCTCTTCGACACCCATCTTCTCCTACATAAGGTCTTTCGACGAGACAAAAAATAAGAAGGAACTTTTCGGGACGAGACTCCGCCGCCACGAGACGGAACCTTGGCGGATCCAATCTAGAGCTCCGGCAAAGCTGTTCTGCCAGGGAAATTTCCCTCCGGGAGGGGGAAATCATCACCATCGTCATCACCAACGCTCCTCTCATCGGGAGAGGGCAATCTCCATCAACATCTTCACCAGCACCATCTCATCTCCAAACCCTAGTTCATCTCTTGTATCCAATTCTTGTCTCAAAGTCCGGGATTGGTGCTAGTAGGTTGCTAGTAGTGTTGATTACTCCTTGTAGTTGATGCTAGTTGGTTTAATTGGTGGAAGATCATATGTTCAGATCCTATATGCATATTATTACCCCTCTGATTATGAACATGAATATGCTTTGTGAGTAATTACGTTCGTTCCTGAGGACAAGGGAGAAGTCTTGCTATGAGTAGTCATGTGAATTTGGTATTCGTTTGATATTTTGATAAGATGTATGTTGTCTAGCCTCTAGTGGTGTTATGTGAACATCGACTACATAACACTTCACCATTATTTGGGCCTAGAGGAAGGCATTGGGAAGTAATAAGTAGATGATGGGTTGCTAGAGTGACAGAAGCTTAAACCCTAGTTTATGCGTTGCTTCGTAAGGGGCTGATTTGGATCCATATGTTTCATGCTATGTTTAGGTTTACCTTAATACTTTTGTTGTAGTTGCGGATGCTTGCAATAGAGGTTAATCATAAGTGGGATGCTTGTTCAAGTAAGAACAGCACCCAAGCACCGGTCCACCCACATATCAAATTATCAAAGTATCGAACGCGAATCATATGAACATGATGAAAACTAGCTTGACGATATCCCCATGTGTCCTCGGGAGCGCTTTTCTTATTATAAGAGTTTGTTCCGGCTTGTCCTTTGCTACAAAAGGATTGGGCCATCTTTCTGCACTTTATTTACTTTTGTTACTTGTTGCTCGTTACAATTTATCCTATTACAAAACTATCTGTTACCACTTATTTCAGTACTTGCATAGAATACCTTGCTGAAAACCGCTTATCATTTCCTTCTGCTCCCCGTTGGGTTCGACACTCTTACTTATCGAAACGAATATGGTAGATCCCCTATACTTGTGGGTCATCAGTTCTTTATGACTAATGTTGAGTCCATGGATTATACGCACTTTCACCCTTCCATCATTGCTAGCCTCTTCGGTACCGTGCATTACCCTTTCTCACATTGAGAGTTGGTGCAAACTTCGCCGGTGCATCCAAACCCCGTGATATGATACACTCTTTCACACATAAACCTCCTTATATCTTCCTCAAAACAGCCACCATACCTACCTATTATGGCATTTCCATAGCCATTCCGAGATATATTGCCATGCAACTTTCCACCATTCCGTTTATCATGACACATTCATCATTGTCATATTGCTTAGCATGATCATGTAGTTGACATAGTATTTGTGGCAAAGCCACCATTCATAATTCTTTCATACATGTCACTCTTGGTTCATTACATATCCTGGTACACCGCCGGAGGCATTCATATAGAGTCATCTTTTGTTCTAGCATCAAGTTGTAATCATTGAGTTGTAAATAAATAGAAGTGTGATGATCATCATTTTCTAGAGCATTGTCCCAAGTGAGGAATTAAATTAAAAAAAGGAGAGAAAGGCCATAAAAAAAGAAGGCCCAAAAAAAGAGAGAAAAAGAGAGAAGGGACAATGCTACTATCCTTTGCCACACTTGTGCTTCAAAGTAGCACCATAATCTTCATGATAGAGAGTCTTTTGCTTTGTTACTTTCATATACTAGTGGGAATTTTTCATTATAGAACTTGGGTTGTATGTTCCAACAATGGGCCTCCTCAAGTGCCCTAGGTCTTCATGAGCAAGCAAGTTGGATGCACACCCAATTACTTTCTTTTGTTGAGCCTTCATACATTCATAGCTTGTAACACCCCGGATGTAACTTTCCCTTTTTGTACTCCAACTCTTGCCATTTCCGGCGTTAAGTTATATTTATTTCTCGGGTTTGGGTCTTTGTCTTCGTGTGTTGTTTTCGTTGTCATGCATTTCATATCATGTCATCATGTGCATTGCATTTGCATACATGTTCATCTCATGCATCCAAGCATTTTCCCCGTTGTCCGTTTTGCATTCCGGCGCTTCGTTCTCCTCCGGTGGCCAATTCTAACTTTCTTTTGTGTGTGGGGATTAAACATTTCCGGATTGGACCGAGACTTGTCATGCGGCCTTGGTTTACTACCGGTAGACTGCCTGTCAAGTTTCGTATCATTTGGACTTCGTTTGACACTCCAACGGTTAACCGAGGGACCGAAAAGGCCTCATGTGTGTTGCAGCCCAACACCCCTCCATTTTGGCACAAAACCGACCAAACTTTGCTCCATGTCCTAGAGCGTTCGATCACGATCGCGTGGCCGAAAACCGCACCTCATTTGGACTCTCCTAGCTCCACTTATGCCTATAAATAGGACCCCCCCAAATTCGGATCTTCTTCCCCGTCCAAACCCTAGTCAAAAAAAACTCCAGATCCGCCGCCGACGGACGTGTCCGGAGCGGACCGGACAACGTCCGCCGCGCCCCTCGCCCACTCGCCGCGCGCCACGTGGCGCCAACCACCGCCGCCGCCGCCGGCACGCGGGAGCCCGCGCCCGGCCCCCGCGCCGCCTGA